>NC_084974.1:33287813-33442813 GCF_963691925.1 Scomber scombrus | reverse complement strand
AACCACATGGGTAAAGTGGTTAGATCTTTATTTAAAAAAAAAAACATTTTTCACTCTTGAAAGTGAATTTAGTCTATCATACGTTTCATGAGAATTGTGTTTAGACCAAAATAGATCATTTTAAATTTGTTTTATAAATCAATTGTGGTATCTATGAGCTACAACATGAGGTCATAAACCTAGCATTACAGTGCACCATGTTAGCTGTGGGGACTAATAAAGTCACAATGGTAGCTCTGGGGTAAGTTGAGCCACTGGGTTGGGGATAGATGGAACAAGAGGAAGATGGAGGGAGATGTTTAACGAAGATGGATAGAAGAGAGGATAGATAGAGGAAGAAAGGAAATAAGATGAGAGGATGAGAGTTTCTGTTCAGATTGTTCAAATGTGTTACTAGTCCATAACTGACCACAGCTGTTAATGTTCCCAAGCGCACTTTAAGGCATTCTCATGTTTAAATGTTTTTTTACAAAACAGCTGTTTAGCAGTAATATGCAATAATAATTTTTAACCACTTTTTTTGAACATGCTATATTATCGAAACAGTTATGTTTATACTCATTCTGATTATATGCAACTATGATTTCCTTGATGTAGTGATCCTAAATATGAAAAATGGCTCATCTTACCCCAGTCTCCCCTATGTACTCCATATAATATAAAGATTAGACTCATCTTTTGGGTCATTTTCATCACAGCACCCTGCTGGTTGTAATGAATGAGCATGTTGTTATGTTTGTGTGAAGGTGTTTCTCTGCTATGGATCAGTGTGAGGACAGAGAGGAGGGAGTCCCTCCCTCTAAAAGCTCTCTGTGTGGGGAACATGACAGCCAGACCAAAGCTCAGAGGTGAGATGAGGATCTCTAACTGTCCATCACTGTTCTCCACTCACATCACTCCACCATCATTATTCACACTCACTGTCACATCTGACACTCAACTACTGAATAATAAGTCACAATAACTCAGAATGAACTACTAACTTTGTGAGTTAACAAAGAGCTCAACCACTGATTAGTCAACTAATCAACTAAGATGAGACAGCATCTTTCATCAGATGACATTTTGATGAACAGGAGAACGTTTCTCATCCACTGTCTTCTTACTGATTTTCATTCTGCTTCTAAAACTTCAGCTGCTGACAGTCTGCTCAAAATTCATCTTTTTAAACTCTTTGATTTGTTGTTTGTTTGTATCAGGATGCAGCAGCAGAGAGCAGACTCTCCTGAACCCAGCTGTGTGTCCATGAAGAGTGACTGGTCTATGGGTCGTCCTATTTGGTTTAAAGATGGACAACCTGCTGATGGAAGGTAAGAATTTAAAATGGTTGGTTGGCTGTTTGGGCTGAATAAACCTCCTGTGTTATGTGGGGTGGAGCAGGGGGGGTATTCCAGATAGCGGGTTATGTGAAAACTCAGAGTAAATTAACCCTGAGATGAGGGAAACTCTGTGTTATCCGTTCCAGAAAGAGAGGTAACTGAAACTCTGAGTCAGTCACCATGGTAACTGACTCTGTGAACATAACCTGCTCGCTGGCAGGTTTTCTGTAAGAAACCCTGAGTTTCTACCTGTCTCCTCCTACCTGAAGCAAGCTGCCAGACATGGGTTGTCCGTTTCTTCGCAATCCGATAGATATCGAGGCAGAATTAATTCGCAATGCCTTATGTCGGGAGATGTAATCAGGGCTCAATGTGCTTTCATTCCGAGATGAATATCTGTTAGAACGGTATCACTGTTCATTACAATCAATCATTTCTTAACATTGTCCGGCCATATCTGCCTTCTTGTTCATCTAATTTTTAGGAAGTATTTTATTTAATATTCACGTACACATCGTCACATGTTAGTCTTAAAATCAATGACTCCAATATGTATAATATGTAAAATTGTGTTAAATAAAAGTGTTAAAATAGTGTACAATGTTAATCTACTAAGCAGAATATTAGATGAGAGGACATATGTGTTAAACAGCTTTCTGTTTGAGGTTTAAATTACTACATGTTGAAATAGCCACTGAATTAATATTTACTTGTTTAATAGCCTACGTTAACTATGAATAAAATCAAAGCGAGGTACAATCATAGCCCAGCAAAATGTGCCTTACTTTTCTGAATTGTTTTTTTATTAAATTTTTAGCTGCTTCCAAACACGTTACACCACTTTTCAGTCAGTGGAGTGGTGCATTAAAACTTAAGAATTGACTCGGGCAGCAGTTTTCTCCCATGCTGCTTCTCCTCAGTATCTGCAGCGGTGTTACTTTTTGTGAAATATATGATCATATTCACCACAGGCCTGCAGGGGGAGCTCCAGTTACAGTGAGGTGACGTAACTCGAGCTTTTTTTCTCATTAGTTGCCATGGTGAATCAAGGTATCGGGGCTACATTGATGATGGCTTTGTATAGTGGTCGCGCACGTGCCAAACTCAAGGTTAACATACTCAGAGTTGATTTACCTAATTCAGATCAGCTGTTCTGGAACCGGATACTCAGAGTTTCCCATCTCAGAGTATGTCAACTCAAAGTTCTGGGTTAGACTCAGAGTTTGTTGAACCTCCTACCTGGAATACCCCCCAGGTGAACCAGGCACAAACACCACAAACAGGTTGAATGGAAACAGCTTTAATGCTCAGAAACCAACAGACAAGCTTACAGACCATAAAGGGAAAGCAGTTCAAATAAGGTTGAAACCAGCAGGAACAGGTAACAAGAGGAACAGGAACAGACAGGAACAGCATCACAATCTAGTGTCTAGAATGACAGAAAATGAGTGAGAGCCGTATATGTAGTGAGGAGCTGATGAGGGAATTACACAGTGGCAGCAGGTGAGCAGGTGGGTTTGAAACTGAAGGCAGGGACAGAAACAGACAGGACAACACAAACAGAGCTTAAACAGGAATCATGACAGTGGCCCCCTCAAGGGACAGCTCCCAAATGTCCCTCCACGCTGGTCAGGAGGGAGAAAACAAAGAGGAGGAAGAAGGCAGGACAGATGGACAGGACCACTCTGGAGGCTGAAAGAGATGCTCAGGGCAGAAACTTTGGAGACCAAGGTGTCAACAAAACCACGTAGAAAATAGACCAAGAGACAGGAGGACCTCAGCAGGGGGGCTGATGTTTTGGGAGCTGGTTGGGTGTCTGTGGAGGCAGCAGAGACTCAGTGATGCTGGGCAGGAGAGACTCAGTGAAGCTGGGCAGCAGAGACTCAGTGAAGCTGGACAGCAGTTCTTTGGTGTTAACTACATGCTTTTTTCTCTTCTTTATTCATATCAGGATGCAGCAGCAGAGAGCAGACTCTCCTGAACCCAGCTGTGTGTCCATGAAGAGTGACTGGTCTATGTCTCATCCTATTACGTTTAAAGATGGACAACCTGCTGATGGAAGGTACGAATTTAACATCCAGTAATCAGAGCAGCATTTACAGGAGTTCATTTAGTCATCATGACAGAACATCTTTAATAAGCTGAGTGCAGATTTGAGTCATTAAATGTCCTTAAACGTGATGTTTTCTCCACAGAGTTCAGCAGCAGAGCTCAAAGGTTCCCAGTGATCAGTCTGCACAGCAGCATCAAACAAGGCTGGACTCCATATTTATGGTGTGTACATGTACAAACACACCTTTTACTATGAACTCCATCAACCACAGATGAAATACTAAAGTAGCATTCAGGTCCTAACAGTGTCCATGCTGCTCTGTTTAGACCAGCAGGCCTTCAGATTGACACATGAATCACATGTTGTGTTCTACCAGTTTAAATGAAATGTTCACTTTATCTTTCTGTTCCAGCTGCTGGAGGAGAACATCGTCACTTTTGTGAAGAACGAGCTGAAGAGAGTCCAGAGGGGTCTGAGTCTAGATGACCCAGAATGCTTAGAGAGTCAGAGTGAGGATGAGGAGGTGTTGGACGGTGAGGAGGAAGAGCAGAAGAAGAGCAGCAGAGAGGCATTTCTGAAGATCACAGTGCACTTCCTGAGGAGAATGAAGCAGGAGGAGCTGGCTGAGTGTCTGCAGTGCAGTAAGAGGATTTTAACAGATTTAACATGATGGAGAGGAAATGGAGGCAACATGGGAGAGGTTTATATTTCAAACTCTGCTGTAAATATGCTGCACACATCTGCATCAGATCAGAGGCTGTTTGTCCTCCACTGATGAGCTGAATAAAACTGATGGAGGAAGAAAAACTACACAGACACACTTACATGCTCAGATTTCTAGACTTTCTGTAGGATCCACTCACTGATTTCATTTGTTGTTTGTTCATTCAGGAACTCGTGCTGCAAAGTGTCGACGTAAACTCAAGTCTAACCTGGAGAAGAAGTTCCAGTGTCTGTTTGAGGGGATCGCTAAAGCAGGAAACCCAACCCTTCTGAATCAGATCTACACACCGCTCTACATCACAGAGGGAGGGACTGCAGAGGTCAATGATGAACATGAGATCAGACAGATTGAAACAGCATCCAGGAAACCAGACAGACCAGAAACAACAATCAGACAAGAAGACTTCTTTAAAGCCTCACCTGGAAGAGATGAACCAATCAGAACAGTGATGACAAAGGGAGTGGCTGGCATTGGGAAAACAGTCTTAACACAGAAGTTCACTCTGGACTGGGCTGAAGACAAAGCCAACCAGGACATACACTTCACATTTCCATTCACTTTCAGAGAGCTGAATGTGCTGAAAGAGAAAAAGTACAGCTTGGTGGAACTTGTTCATCACTTCTTTACTGAAACCAAAGAAGCAGGAATCTGCAGGTTTGAAGAATTCCAGGTTGTGTTCATCTTTGACGGTCTGGATGAGTGTCGACTTCCTCTGGACTTCCACAACACAGAGATCCTGACTGATGTTACAGAGTCCACCTCAGTGGATGTGCTGCTGACAAACCTCATCAGGGGGAAACTGCTTCCCTCTGCTCGCCTCTGGATAACCACACGACCTGCAGCAGCCAATCAGATCCCTCCTGAGTGTGTCGGCATGGTGACAGAGGTCAGAGGGTTCACTGACCCACAGAAGGAGGAGTACCTGAGGAACCGATTCAGAGATGATGAGCAGGCCAGCACCATCATCTCCCACATCAAGACATCACGAAGCCTCCACATCATGTGCCACATCCCAGTCTTCTGCTGGATCACTGCTACAGTTCTGGAGGATGTGTTGAAAAGCAGAGAGGGAGGAGAGCTTCCCAAGACCCTGACTGAGATGTACATCCACTTCCTGGTGCTTCAGTCCAAACTGAAGAACATCAAGTATGATGGAGGAGCTGAGACAGATCCACACTGGAGTCCAGGGAGCAAGAAGGTAATTGAGTCTCTGGGAAAACTGGCTTTTGAGCAGCTGCAGAAAGGCAACCTGATCTTCTATGAATCAGACCTGACAGAGTGTGGCATCGATATCAGAGCAGCCTCAGTGTACTCAGGAGTGTTCACACAGATCTTTAAAGAGGAGAGAGGTCTGTACCAGGACACGGTGTTCTGCTTCGTCCATCTGAGCCTTCAGGAGTTTCTGGCTGCTCTTCATGTCCATCTGACATTCATTAAGTCTGGAGTGAATCTGCT
This sequence comes from Scomber scombrus, assembly GCF_963691925.1. NCBI lineage: Eukaryota > Metazoa > Chordata > Actinopteri > Scombriformes > Scombridae > Scomber > Scomber scombrus. The sequence goes on along the minus strand of NC_084974.1, from coordinate 33,437,262 downwards.
GGATGAAGAACAAACAACATCCTGGTGGACTGAAGCGTTTGGAGGCAAATCAACCCGTTTGTACCAGAGTGCTGTGGACGAGGCCTTAAAGAGTCCTAATGGACACCTGGACTTGTTCCTCCGCTTCCTCCTGGGTCTTTCACTGCAGACCAATCAGACTCTCCTACGAGGTCTGCTGACACAGACAGGAAGTAGCTCAAAGACCAATCAGAAAACTGTCAAGTACATCAAGAAAAAGATCAGTGAGAATGTGTCTGCAGAGAGAAGCATCAATCTGTTCCACTGTCTGAATGAACTGAATGATCGTTCTCTAGTGGAGGAGATCCAACAGTACCTGAGATCAGGAAGTCTCTCCACAGATAAACTGTCTCCTGCTCAGTGGTCAGCTCTGGTCTTCATCTTACTGTCATCAGGAAAAGATCTGGACATGTTTGACCTGAAGAAATACTCTGCTTCAGAGGAGGCTCTTCTGAGGCTGCTGCCAGTGGTCAAAGCCTCCAACAAAGCACTGTAGGTGCACACAGAACTATCCAGATTAATGTAGTTTCATCTTTGCTCAATGAAGAAAAGTAATGTTTGCAATTCTTTTGTTCTGCTGATTCTTCTCCAGGTTGAGTGACTGTAACCTCTCAGAGAGAAGCTGTGCAGCTCTGTCCTCAGTTCTCAGCTCCCGGTCCTCTAATCTGAGAGATCTGGACCTGAGTAACAACAACCTGCAGGATTCAGGAGTGAAGCAGCTTTCTGCTGGACTGGAGAGTCCACACTGTGGACTGGAAACTCTCAGGTCAGTTTTATTACTGTGTAAATAAAGTCATATTTTTGGCTTCTCCTCAGTTTCTAGTTTACATGAAGAGTTTATGATAAAAAGATTTAGTGTACTGTCTGAGCTGAAGTGATGTAACATCATTTAACTTTTTAAACGTTTGAACACTGAATGTAATTAAATTAGAATATGATGGAAGACATTAAGTTGCCTAATTAAATGATTGTGATCAAATAGTTAATATTGTTGGAATGAAAAATAAGAACTAAGTTAAAACATCAGTACATTTCTCTGAAATCTTCTTTAGATATTCTGTGGAACAATATTTAACTTTAAAGGCATTTCTTCTGCCAACATAAATCAGAATGCAGCCTCCAGCAGGAACATGTGCTTTCTCTCCTACTAATGACCTAAAATGCATCTGCATGACACCAACATACAGCAGGGGGCGCTGAGTGTGAACATAAAGGCCTGAAAGACAAAATACTACTCATTAGCTGAACTGTTGTGTGTGTTCAGTCTGTCAGCATGTCTGATCACAGAGGAAGGCTGTGCTTCTTTGGCGTCAGCACTGAGCTCCAACCCCTCCCATCTGAGAGAGCTGGACCTGAGCTACAATCATCCAGGAGACTCAGGAAAGAAGCTTCTGTCTGCTGGACTGAAGGATCCACACTGGAGACTGGACACTCTCAGGTATGGACAGACAGGTGGAGACTCTCAGTTATGGACAGACAGGTGGACACTCTCAGGTATGGACAGACAGGTGGACACTCTCAGGTATGGACAGACAGATGGACACTCTCAGGTATGGACAGACAGGTGGACACTCTCAGGTATGGACAGACAGGTGGACACTCTCAGGTATGGACAGATGGACAGACACTCTGACTAAGTGAGGGACTCTGGTTCATGTTTAATGGTGGATATGAGTGAAGGTGTATGAAGCTGATTGTGACTGTCTCTTCCTCCAGGATGGACCATGGTGGACCGCACAGAATGAATTGTGAGTGTGTTTTCAGTTTGATTCATGAGAACTTTGAGGAAAAACTGGATGAAATATGTAAAAGAAGTGAAAAAAGTTCAAAATGATGGAAAATGTGTTTTGGCAGAAATGGGCGTGGCCTAAACTGACATTTATCTTGAACCAATGAATCCATGAAACAGAAATTTCCTTCTGTTCGTCACAGTTCAGGAGTGAAAAGAGAAATGTTTTATAAATGTCCACATGGTGGCGCTACCTGCTCCAAAATGTCCCTCATGTCTCTCCTGCAGATAAAGTTCATTCATTCATACTGACTTCAGCTGTTTGGAGCATTTGGACAAAAATGTGTTTGTAACAGACGACAGTTTGAGATGAAAATAATCAGTGGCGGCTGGTGACATTTTTTTTGGGGGGGGGGGGGCGCAGTTTGGTGGGGGTCGGCGGGGGTCCTAGGGTTATTGTCAAACTAACCGTAGCACCACTTCATACCGCAGAATAAAAATTTAAAAAGAAAGAAAGGAAAGCCAATCTAAAAACAACACAACACACTGTAATGGTGCCTAAACACAGCCGGTAGTACTACTTGAACATAACTTCTCAATGACTGTCTGGTTAAAGTCAGTCACCAGTCTCTTTTCCATTGACAGCATGGCCAGTGCCTCTCCTGGGTCATGGTGTTTCTGAAAAAAATTTGAATTCTTTTCATGGTTGAGAAGCACTTCTCAGCTTCCGCTGTGGTCATGGGTGATGAGGATCTTTAGGAAAGTGACAGTCTCTGAGAAGACTTCTTCAACATTGTTCTCTCCATAAACAACTGGAATAGATCCACAGCACCACAACAGGCTCTGAACTCGTCCTGCTGTAGATGAGACTAAACTCTGTCTTCAGTTTGCTTCCATTGAGCATCGGGTCGGCCTGCAAGGTGTTGCTCAGAGCATCCTCAGGAAATGTTCAAACCTGTCCCCCAGCAGCAAGGTGGCACTAACTAGGTAGTTTATAAAGGAGAAGTGTTCCCTGGTGTGTCCCAGTCATAGACGGATTATCATGACCACGGGCCCTGGACACAAACTCGCCACGGGCCCCTGCTTACACACGCAAACAGTGCGCGCGCAAAGGCGCTCTTTCCATTATGCACATAACAACACCGAACAACACACAACCACACAAAATGTCATTTTAGGTCTGTGTTGTTTGGCACCTGCCATGTACAGGACAACATACATATTATGGGAGAGAAAGCAAGCTCAAATAGCCAGCCCTTGCAGTATTATGGACTAAAACACACCTTGATTAAAATATAACCAACTAAACAAATCGTGAAAGTAATAAAGGCAACATGACAGAACACAAAACCACAGTGAAAATCACCTAAACCACCGGCTTTTTCCTGGCCTCCTTCGAGGAAAAGTCCTTGATATGGTCATTGAAGTCCAACTCTCTGTTAAGGCGTCTCTGGGTCATTTTTGTCCGAAGTTCATTTTTTATCCTGGCCATTTGAGAAAATGACCGTTCTCCCTCGCAGTTTGTGACAGGAAGCGTCAGTTACCAATGTTATTTTAATAATGAACTGTTCCCCAAATCAACTGTAATAGTCAACATTACTTGTAAACATATTCCATCATTTCTTATCCTACACTTTATTCATATTTATGTCTTTTATAAAGTCGTTTTAGGCCTTTACAATATTAATAACAGGAATGCAGCTACTACCTGATGTTTAGTCCTGTTGGAGCTTCTGGATGCAGCCACTGATATGGACTGAATCTATGGTCCACATGTGACCAGATGTGGTGAAACAGCTGCAGACAGAGCTCAGCAATGCTAAGCCTGCTAAAAAAACTTCAAGCTGCTTTCTCTATTCTAGTGAAAGTCTTGTGAAATGATGTTTTTACAGAGAAATAACAGAATAATCTTCAATTTCTGCGGCTCCACTTTAACATCATCTCCTGAAACTACCGTCAGCAGGAGTTTGAGTGACAGTAGCTGACGGGAGGGTGTGAATGACAGCCAGAACTGTCCAATCAGAGTAGATTAAAAATATAAAACTACAACAGTTCGCTGCCAATAAAAGTGGGCGTGTCCTGGAAAACTGAAGGAAGCCAATCAGGGAGCAGCCTCAGGTCACGTGCTTGTGAAGGGTTTACATTGACTCTCATTGGAATCAATTTATAGTGAATGCTGACAGGTGCTGAGAGACTAACAGCTGCATTTTACAAGCTAATACGTTTTATTTCATAATTTTATGTTATGTTTTTTGTGTTAATGTTTATTTTCAGACATAAACGAACAATTTCAAATCCAAAAGGAAAAAAAAATCAACCAAGAATGAAACATATAAAAGAGGCAAACAATGACATTCTTCTGTCAGTAACTGAGCCTGAAAAGGAGCAGGATGAAGTTTACACTTATTTAATTCCTGCCTCTAATTCACAACTTACATTTCTGTACCTGTGTTCCTGTGTAGTATATAGAAATATATTATCATTAATATTATTATCACTATCATTAGCGTCTATATCACCATTATTATCTAGTCCTAGTATTACATCTTTATCATCATCATCATCATCATCATCATCATCATTGCCACCATTGTCACTTTCATAAATATTATCACCATTAACTCAAAGTAATATAAATAATAGTACACAAAGGACCAAGTCCATTGTCATCCACTCATTTTTGGTCACAACCAAATCACATATAATACACATACATATAAATATACATATATAATAATAGCATCTTAATTCCTATACCTACTGAAGATCATTTCTTTGTACCTCTTTATAAAAATCTTAATGTTTGGACATTCCCTCAGTTCCACATTTAGACTGCTGCATAGCCTCACACCACAAACACAAATACAAAAGTTCCTCCTCATCGTTCGCACGCTAACAGTTTAGAAATAAGTCTGACCTCTTAGATTGTAGCCCTCCTCTCTTACACTGAACATGTTTTGGATATTTGCAGGCAGTTGGTTGTTTTTTGCTTCGTACATTGTTTGAGCTATTTGAAATTCCACCAGATCAGCAAACTTCAGTAAATGAGACAGTAAGAATAATGGATTTGAATGATCCCTGTACTCTGCATGATGGATGTTGCAAATTGCTCTTTTCTGAAGAATAAACAATGACTGTACATTAGATTTGTAATTATTGGCCCAAACTTCAGCGCAGTAACTTAAGTATGGTGAGACCTGTGAACAGTACAAAATGTGAAGCGCTTTATAATCCAGGACCTGTTTGGCTTCACTTAATACTGCAATGCTCCTTTTGGGATGTATATGTTTAATGTTTGCCTTCCAACAAAGCTTTTCATCAATTATGACCCCAACAAATCTATTTTCAGTAACCTGTTCAATATTCACACCATCTTTCTGTATTTTTACTTGTTTGTTTCTTCTGCAGTGAAACAACATTACTTTAGTTTTATTCAAATTTAGTGACAATTTATTTTTTATCAAACCAGGTTTTTAGTTTGATCATTTCCATGGTTACCATATCTTGTAGTTAATCATCACCAGAACAAAAACTATGAGTGTGATCCGCAGAAAGAACAAGCTTCAATACCTTTGATATGTGACATATGTCATAAAACATGTTGGTCCCAATACTGACCCCTGTGGGACCGCAGGTCCAAACATTTAGAGCAACTGTCACCTAACCTCACAAACTGCTGTCTGTTACTTTAATAACTTTGAATCCAAACCAAGACTTCTCCCCTAATCCCATAACGTTCCTATGTATTTAATAAGAGGATAACTCATTTTCTGAGATCCATTTTTAATAATACTGTTCAGAAAGCTCCATATTTCCTTCATATTGCCTGTTTGTTTCTAATAGTGTCCTATAGTACTCCTTCTTTCTTGCCCTCAACATGTTACTTCACTTATTTTTATACTTCTTATATTTATTTTCTGACTTTTGAGTTTTATATTTTATGAAGTCTCATTTATTAAACCCTTAGTTAGCCATGGACATTCAGCATGTTTTATTTGTTTAGTATATTGTTTTATTGGACAGTTTATATTATATAATGACCTGAACTGTTGAATTTACATTCAGACAAACATCAGACGCAGCTGGAATCAAGTTTCACTTTGAAAAACATTCTATATCAGTGAGTTACAGAGGAATCAGAAGGAAAGGAGAAAGTGCTGAATGTTTGTTTGGATATAATGATCAGTCCTGGAGACTGAGGTGCTCTGATGATGATGGTTACTCTGTCTGTCACAATAAGAGAGAAACATCCATCTCCTCCTCCTCCTCCTCCTCCTCCTCCTCCTCCTCCTCCTCCTCCTCCTCCTCCTCCTCCTCCTCTGTCTCTAACAGAGTAGCAGTGTATGTGGACTGTCCTGCTGGCACTCTGTCCTTCTACAGAGTCTCCTCTGACTCACTGATCCACCTCCACACCTTCAACACCACATTCACTGAACCTCTGTGTGCTGGGTTTGCAGTCTGGTGGTCTGGTTCCTCAGTGTCTCTGTAGGAGGAGCAGAGAGGAACAGAGAGGAGCAGTGAGGAGCAGAGAGGAGCAGAGAGGAGCAGTGAGGAGCATTGAAGAGCAGAGAGGATCAGTGAGGAGCAGTGAGGAGCAGTGAGGAGCAGAGAGGAGTAAAGAGGAGCAGAGAGGAGCAGTGAGGAGTAAAGAAGAGCAGAGAGGAGCAGAGAGGAGCAGTGAGGAGCAGCGAGGAGTAAAGAGGAGCAGCGAGGAGTAAAGAGGAGCAGAGAGGAGCAGCGAGGAGTAAAGAGGAGCACCGAGGAGCAGAGAGGAGTAAAGAGGAGCAGCGAGGAGTAAAGAGGAGCAGTGAGGAGCAGAGAGGAGTAAAGAGGAGCAGAGAGGAGCAGTGAGGAACAGAGAGGAGCAGAGAGGAGTAAAGAGGAGCAGTGAGGAGTAGATAGGAGCAGTGAGGAGCAGAGAGGAGCAGTGAGGAGTAAAGAGGAGTAAAGAGGAGCAGTGAGGAGTAAAGAGGAGTAAAGAGGAGTAAAGAGGAGCAGAGAGGAGTAAAGAGGAGCAGTGAGGAGTAAAGAGGAGTAAAGAGGAGTAAAGAGGAGCAGAGAGGAGTAAAGAGGAGCAGTGAGGAGTAAAGAGGAGCAGAGAGGAGCAGTGAGGAGCAGAGATGAGCAGAGAGGAGTAAAGAGGAGCAGTGAGGAGTAGATATGAGCAATGAGGAGCAGAGAGGAGCAGTGAGGACCAGTGAGGAGTAAAGAGGAGTAAAGAGGAGCAGTGAGGAGCAGAGAGGAGCAGTGAGGAGCAGTGAGGAGTAAAGAGGAGCAGAGAGGAGCAGTGAGGAGTAGATAGGAGCAGTGAGGAGCAGAGAGGAGCAGTGAGGAGTAAAGAGGAGCAGTGAGGAGTAAAGAGGAGTAAAGAGAAGCAGTGAGGAGCAGTGAGGAACAAAGAGGAGCAGAGAGGAGCAGTGAGGAGTAGAGAGGAGCAGTGAGGAGTAAAGAGGAGCAGAGAGGAGCAGTGAGGAACAAAGAGGAGCAGTGAGGAGCAGTGAGGAGTAAAGAGGAGCAGAGAGGAGCAGTGAGGAGCAGAGAGGAGTAAAGAGGAGCAGAGAGGAGCAGTGAGGAGCAGTGAGGAGCAGTGAGGAGTAAAGAGGAGCAGTGAGGAACAAAGAGGAGCAGTGAGGAGCAGTGAGGAGTAAAGAGGAGCAGTGAGGAGCAGTGAGGAGTAAAGAGGAGCAGTGAGGAGCAGTGAGGAGTAAAGAGGAGCAGTGAGGAGCAGTGAGGAGTAAAGAGGAGCAGTGAGGAGCAGTGAGGAGTAAAGAGGAGCAGTGAGGAGCAGTGAGGAGTAAAGAGGAGAAGAGAGGAGCAGTGAGGAGCAGTGAGGAACAGAGAGGAGCAGAGGAGAAGAGAGGAGCAGTGAGGAGAAGAGAGGAGCAGAGAGGAGCAGAAACTGGTTTTATTAATAAATGTTTTTATTTCACATTTTACAGTTTTTACATTTTCATCAAAATAAATTCAAACTATTTTGAACTTTGTTGTTTTCATGTTTTTATTCAACAAACTCAAAACAAACATTTTAAATATTCTCATTATTTTTCAAACATTACAGAAACATTTCATCATTTTTACAATCAAATATATTTGAATGTTTTTTTAAATAACGCTAAAAGTTAAAAACATTTGTGATATTTTATAAAAAGTTTAAAGTCAACAAAGCGTAAAGAGTCTGATATAAAAGCATAAATATAACTGCACCAAAGATTGAAATAAATAAGACTATCAAAGTAAAGTTTTAAAGTAGAAGAAGACATTTTAAATATATTGACACAAACTTTTATTAAAAATGATTTACTGCTTTGTTCCCTACCATCTAAAATAAAGTATATTTTCATTTCAACTATACAGGGAACAGTGACACAAACATGTATATCACATTTGGGTCAATGACGTGACGCCTACATTTTCAGTCCGACTGCATTTTATTCAGTTTGAAAAAGGTTTAAATGGATAAAAAATCCCATACATATGTAGTAGCTTTCCTTTATATGTACTCACTAGTTATTAGTCATGTTTCTGTTATTTAAAGTGACTAAATGTCATGTGGTGCGACCGTCTGGCCATGACTGCTGTTATGAAAACTTATTTGAAATGACTCCAAATCTATTCAAATGTATGTTCTGCCCTGTTTGGCATGATTTCCAGAGTGTTTTATAGAACTGTACAACAGTGCAAACCATTTGTATTTATTTTTCCATCATAACATAAAAACAAACTTTGAATGAAACCATTCATCATGTGGTGCGACCAATAATACCAATAACTGTATTAAATATCACTTTTAATATTAACCACTGATACAGTATGATTAACTGAAATGTATTTTTTAATTCTTAAAATCATTTTTAAGCAATTTACAGGAAAAATAAGTCTTACATACATTTAAGAAGTCAACTGTGACATCATAGAACATAAATATCAGATTATTATTTACAAAAACTCAAAAGACAAACAAATCATTTGTTTCTAAACACTTTATATTACTCAAAACTTGTAAAAAGATATTTAAGCATGTTAAATAAATTCATTTATTTTAAGATAGATCATGGGTTAGGGTTAGGCACCACATGACTTTAAGGTCAGTTCTAATTCATCGAAATGAAAAAACACAAAACACCTAATTTACTATTTTAATATGAATTTATGTGAACTCAACATTCTTAATGTTTGAACTACTGCAATAGATATTCTCATTTGAGCTTTTTTTAAATTGACCTGTTGAACATCCTGATACGTCATTGACCCTTTTATATAAGGCTCTACAAGAAGATCTGGGAGAAAATAACCTGGATATTAAAGAACAATGGGAATTGGAGATGAATACAATAATATCTGACAAACAGTGGGAAACTTTCCTTCTTCCTCCCTTCCTTTCTCCTTTCCTTCCTTCTTCCTCCTTTCCTTCCTTCCATCCTGCCTTCCTCCCTCCCTTCTTTCTTCCCTTCCTTCCTTCTTCCTTCCTTCCTTCCTCCCTCTCTTCTTTCCTCCCTTCCTTCTTTCTTCCTCCCTTCCTTCCTCCTTTCCTTCCTTCCTTCTTTCCTTCCCTCCTTCCTTACTCCCTCCTTTCCTTCCTTCCTTCTTTCCTTCCTTCCTTCCTCCTTTCCTTCCTTCCTTCTTTCCTTCCTTCCTTCCTTCCTTCCTTCTTCCTCCCTTCCTTTCTCCGTTCCTTCATTCTTCCTCCTTTCCTTCCTTCCTTCCTTCCATCCTGCCTTCCTCTCTCCCTTCTTTCTTCCCTTCCTTCCTTCTTCCTCCCTTCCTTCCTTCTTCCTTCCCTCCTTTCCTTCCTTCCTTCTTTCCTTCCTTCCTTCCTTCTTCCTCCCTTCTTTCTTCCTCCCTTCCTTCCTCCTTTCCTCCCTTCCATCCTTCCTTCCTTCCATCCTTCCTTCCTCCCTTCCTTCCTTCTTCCTCCTTTCCTTCCTCCCTTCCTTTCTCTTTTCCTTCCTTCTTCCTCCTTTCCTTCCTTCCTTCCTTCCATCCTGCCTTCCTCCCTCCCTTCTTTCTTCCTTTCCTTCCTTCTTCCTCCCTTCCTTCCTTCATCCTTCCTTCCTTCCTCCCTCTCTTCTTTCCTCCCTTCCTTCCTCCCTTCCTTCTTTCTTCCTCCCTCCCTTCTTTCTTCCCTTCCTTCCTTCTTCCTCCCTTCCTTCCTCCCTCTCTTCTTTCCTCCCTTCCTTCCTTCCTTCCTTCCTTCCTTCTTCCTCCATTCTTTCTTCCTCCCTTCCTTCCTCCTTTCCTCCCTTCCATCCTTCCTTCCTTCTTCCTCCCTTCCTTCCTTCTTCCTCCCTTCCATCCTTCCTTCCTTCCTTCCTTCCTTCCTCCCTCCCTCCCTTCCTTCTTCCTCCCTTCCTTCCTTCCTCCCTCCCTTCCTTCCTCCCTTCCTTCCTTCTTCCTCCCTCTCTTCTTTCCTCCCTTCCTTCCTCCCTTCTTCCTCCCTTCCTTCCTTCTTTCTCCCTTCCATCCTTCCTTCCTTCCTCCCATCCTCCCTTCCTTCCTCCCTTCCTTCCTTCTTCCTCCCTTCCATCCTTCCTTCCTTCCTCCCTTCCTTCCTCCTTTCCTCCCTTCCATCCTTCCTTCCTTCCATCCTTCCTTCCTCCCTTCCTTCCTTCCTTCCTTCCTTCCTTCTTCCTCCCTTCTTTCTTCCTCCCTTCCATCCTTCCTTCCTCCCTCCCTTCCTTCCTCCCTCCCTTCCTTGACTCGCTGCTGAGCTTTTTAGAGGACTGCCGTGGTGTTGGTGGTTGAAGTGAGGTCGTCAGCAGTGTGAACCCCCAAGTACTTCACACTGCTGGTCTTCTCCACAGCAGTCCCGTAGATGAGCAGTGGTGCACGATCCTGTTTGCCAGCCCTCCTGAAGTCTATCACAACATAATGTTTCATAAGTCTGTGAGCAGGAAACAGATACACAGCAGGAATGCAGCTTTTTATCCACGTGTTTGTCAAAAGAGATATATAATATAATAAAGTATAATATAAAATAAATATAATATAATACTTGGCCCCTCCTCTAAACATCCCATAATCAGGGCTAGATGATTGAAGGTCCTTCCTCTTGCTGCCATGAGCTCTGGACAGAGGTGGCTGATATTGAACTGCTAGAAGTTGTAGTTAGTGAGGGCTAACTGTGGTTGTGTTTAGGTTCCCTGTAGGAGCCTCCTGCTTATAGACTCCTTTCACTACTACGCTGGTAAGAGGCTCAGACCAGAGGCCCGTTGGAGGATCTGAACTTTACTTTGAGTCCTGTAAGTGTTAAAAACAAACAATAATAGCTGAGTGTTTCCCATATTTACTCCTGTTGTCCACTCACTCTTGGCCGGAGAGCAGCGATGAGAAATGACAGCAGACTATAACAGAGACTAACATTAGCCTCTCGTCCTCTGCTCTGTCTCACGTGTGACTGACAGCTCTACACTCCCCCTGCTGGAGCCCTGCAGTAACTACACCACCGCTCCCCCTGCTGGAGCCCTGCAGTAACTACACCACCGCTCCCCCTGCTGGAGCCCTGCAGTAACTACACCACCACTCCCTCTGCTGGAGCCCTGCAGTAACTACACCACCGCTCCCCCTGCTGCAGCCCTGCAGTAACTACACCACCGCTCCCCCTGCTGGAGCCCTGCAGTAACTACACCACCGCTCCCCCTGCTGGAGCCCTGCAGTAACTACACCACCGCTCCCTCTGCTGGAGCCCTGCAGTAACTACACCACCGCTCCCCCTGCTGGAGCCCTGCAGTAACTACACCACCGCTCCTCCTGCTGGAGCCCTGCAGTAACTACTCCACCCCTCCCCCTGCTGGAGCCCTACATTAACTACACCACCGCTACCCCTGCTGGAGCCCTGCAGTAACTACACCACCGCTCCCCCTGCTGGAGCCCTGCAGTAACTACACCACCCGCTCCCCCTGCTGGAGCCCTGCAGTAACTACACCACCGCTCCCCCTGCTGGAGCCCTGCAGTAACTACAACAACACTACAGCTGCTGTTAGATTAACATTAGAAACACAAAGAACTCTTCTCACAGTGCTGCAGCTGACTAAACTACATTTAAAACACAAGATAAAACTATAACCTTACAATGCTAACAATGTACATTATTACATCTGTCACTTTTTATTTTATTTAGGTTATTATTGGTTGATCTCATTCTCTGGCAGTGTTAAAAGAAAAGAAAAGTAAAGTAAGTCTCAGTATCTCCTTGAGCATTAATTGTGAGTAAAAACTAAATGAGCACAAATATACAGAATAAACGATAAAGTGTCAAAATGCAGCTTAAATAAAAGCTAATGTGTCTTTGAGTTATTTCACATATACAGCTTGTTCTTCTAATAGTGTGTTATGGTGTTACAGTAAATCAGAGGCAAGCAGACCATCATTTCATATTTATTTACACTAAAACACGCAGATCCTGCAAACCCAGGAAGAGGAAGACAAAAGAGGAAGAGCTGAGACAAACACTGGTGATTTGTCTTTGGTACTTATGTTTGATTTCAATAAGTTACGTGTATTTTTAAAATGATAGTATGTATAGTTGTGTGATTTATTGGTATAAATATGTTTCGCTGTTACTTGTTGTATTGATCTTGTTTAACTTGAGTTTCCGTCTTCAGAAGCAGAGGAGCGTCACGTCTCTCTCTCTCTTTCACCTGTCTGCAAACACGGAAGAGAAGCAGCGCGAGGAAGAGGTAGGCAGTGTATTAATAACAATATGATGAATATGATGTAAAGTGAGAAATGTATTTAACCCTGTAGAAAGCAGAGACATCTCTCCGTATATGCACACTGTAATGAAGCTTTCCAGAGAACTGATTGCAGATATAATGATCAGTCATCACGACATTAAGCAGGCCGCTGGTTTGGCTGCTAGTTATTAGTGATGGCGGATCGATACCTAAATATACATGTTTCCATCCTAATAGTTCATCTTTAAATAATCATTTCATCAGATTATTAAATCTAATATAATGTTCAGAGACCGGCTGTAGTTAGACACACAGGAACAAACTCAGCTGCTGGTTGCAGAAATGTGCGACGGACAGTGATGGAAAGTTCACTTCCTACATGAACTAGTTCAAAGTTCAGTTCACACATTTTAAAATGAACTAGTTCAGTTCATAGTTCATAATTCAACATGTTGAACTAGTTCATAGTTCTTTTGTTTCCAATCTGTTGCTGCGAGCTATTATTTTTCTAAATGATTGCCACAGCTCATATAGAACCACAGACAGCAATTATTTGATCAGTTTTAACACTGAAACTATGCGTCTGATTTGTAAATAGTTGTCAGTAATCATACGAAGATGCTGTATTAATGATCTGAGGTAGAGCTGCTCTGCTGCCTTCATGTGTTTTTGCCTCCATGCTTCGCATTGTGATGGCGCATGCGGCGGTGCGACTCTGTGCTGGCTGCTGTTGCCAGATTGGGTTTTATTCCCGCTACATGTTAAGGCTGTTTACGGTGTGTTTTAGCCGGGTTTTCTCTCTTGAACCAAGTTAAACTGTGAGAGAGAGCCGTTCACTAACGCCAGAATGAACGCGTTCACAATAACGTTCATCAGGCGGAAATACAGAACGATCAGTTCACGTTGAACGCGTTCAGGCTCAACACTGACGAGTATTATTGGTTCTTTTTGTTTGGTTTGATTTAAAATGTAAAAGCATCCATATCGGTATCAGGACACTAAACTCACTGATTCTAGCCTCATTTTATATTTATTGTTATAGGACCATCTCCAAGTGGAATATAGTTTGTCACAGTTTGGTTAGAGTACGGGCCTTTGTTTCTGATCCTTTTTCTTTACTTTCACTTTCTTTGTCTTTTCTTGTCATTATTTAAAGCTTTGGTGCAGTTCTTGAGCTCTATCTAAATCATCCAGGAGTTATGAGCTCCATATAATTCAGAGATGTCCTTTTTGTGTGTTTCTAGTATAACACTGGTTGCTGTATTTCAGTGGATACTTGCTTATGATGTGTGATCTTCTGAGAGTGTACTGCTGTTTTCTTTTCTCTATTTTCGGGTTCAAAGCTTTATTAGGAGCCTCCATTCCTGCCTGTGTATTTCAGCTGCAAGTATCAAGTGATTTAGTCAGTGCTGCATGTTTTTAAAGTGTTACTGAGCAGTTAAGCTGTTCATGTGTGAACTCTGTCACACTATTACTAATAATAATGTACATTGATATTAATATTACTACTGTACTGCCCATTGTTCCTCTATGACAGCACTATGTAAACTTTCACTGACTGCTAATACTATAAAATGAGTTATATGAGTATGAACGTAATATACAGTAGGGGAGACTGGGGTCAGTTGAGCCATAGGGTCATTGAGCCACCCCTTGTTGGTAGGAAACGGTAAAAAAACATTGATCATGTGACCAAATATTTAGGAGGAAGGCATCATTTCATGGAGTCTGTGAAGGTAAGAACCACATGGGTAAAGTGGTTAGATCGTTATTTCCAAAAAAACATTTTTTCACTCTTGAAAGTGAATTTAGTCTATCATAAGTTTCATGAGAATTGTGTTTAGACCAAAATAGATCATTTTAAATTTGTTTTATAAATCAATTGTGGTATCTATGAGCTACAACATGAGGTCATTAACCTAGCATAACAGTGCACTGTGTTAGCTAATAAAGTCACAATGGTAGCTCTGGGGTAAGTTGAGCCGCTGGGTTGGGGATAGATGGAACAAGAGGAAGATGGAGGGAGGAGTTTAAAGAAGATGGATAGAAGAGAGGATAGATAGAGGAAGAAAGGATGATGAGAGGATGAGAGTTTCTGTTACTAGTCCATAACTGACCACAGCTGTTAATGTTCCCAAGACAACAGCTGTTTAGCAGTAATATGCAATAATACATTTTGTGTATAATAAATAAAAATACACATGAATGTGAAGAAGTGACTGTTATTTAGGAGGGAGAAAGTGTAACGTGGACTTTCTCCATGTGTGTTTCTGTGTAATGAGAATAAAGCTCCAGTCTCTTCAGGTCTGCGACTTCATCAAGTTCATCCTGCATAAAAACTAAATATCAGACAATGATCTTGTTTATTGTTCAGTGTTTCAGTCTTAAAGTGGAAGTTAAACTCATTTAGATTTAGATCTGGAAACATGATATATATGTTATAAACATGTCAAACTGTGGGATTGTGGGATTTGATCATCTTTAGGTTTCTTGGTTTAAGTTTTCTAGGAGCCGGTTTCACTGACACGCTCAGATTAAAGTCTGCAGGATATTTCAACTTTATTCTCCACATTTCATTTTAATGTTTAAATGTTTTTTCCTCACGTGGCCCTAATACTCCGTCTGAAACGTTGTGTGGAGTTATTTGTCTTTAGACTATAAAACACGGAGCTGTTGAACAGGACGTGCGCTCCTTTACTCTTCTTCACTTCTCCTTTTTCGTCCATTGCAGCACACAACATACACTTCCGCTCCACCCCTCCAAAATAAAACCCCCCCACATATACATTGTAAATACTAAACCGGAAGAAACATAAAATGACTCTAAGCTGTCTGCCCAGAAATACTCAGTATAAAACAATAAGTTACAATAGCACCGAATCAAAATGTGATATATGTGACAAAACTGAGATACTGTGGCAAATACCACAAATCTAGTAAAGTATTTAAACAACTCCCACCCAAAGTCATGATGAGGTACAAGAGAAACGAGGTGAGGAGAGAGAGCAGACAGATAATACACCTTCATTAACAGAGGCGTTTCAGAAAGGCAGGAATTATCCAGGTAACTACTGATATGTGTTGTTTTACATATTACACACACACACACACACACACACACACACACACACACACACACACACACACACACACACACACACACACACACACACACACACACACACACACACAGTGAGTCAGGAGGTAGGGAGGTTGAGGATGCAGGTAGGGGGGTTGAGGATGCAGGTAGGGGGGTTGAGGATGCAGGTAGGGGATGCAGGTAAGGGAGTTGAGGATGCAGGTGGGGGGGTTGAGGATGCAGGTGGGGGGGTTGAGGATGCAGGTAGGGGAGTTGAGGATGCAGGTGGGGGGGTTGAGGATGCAGGTGGGGGGGTTGAGGATGCAGGTAGGGGAGATGAGGATGCAGGTAGGGGAGATGAGGATGCAGGTAGGGGGGTTGAGGATGCAGGTAGGGGGGGTTGAGGATGCAGGTGGGGGGGTTGAGGATGCAGGTAGGGGAGATGAGGATGCAGGTAGGGGGTTGAGGATGCAGGTAGGGGGGGTTGAGGATGCAGGTAGGGGAGTTGAGGATGCAGGTAGGGGGGTTGAGGATGCAGGTAGGGGGGTTGAGGATGCAGGTGGGGGGGGTTGAGGATGCAGGTAGGGGAGTTGAGGATGCAGGTAGGGGGGTTGAGGATGCAGGTGGGGGGGTTGAGGATGCAGGTAGGGGGGTTGAGGATGCAGGTAGGGGAGTTGAGGATGCAGGTAGGGGGGTTGAGGATGCAGGTGGGGGGGTTGAGGATGCAGGTAGGGGAGATGAGGATGCAGGTAGGGGAGTTGAGGATGCAGGTAGGGGGGTTGAGGATGCAGGTGGGGGGGTTGAGGATGCAGGTGGGGGGGTTGAGGATGCAGGTGGGGGGGTTGAGGATGCAGGTAGGGGAGATGAGGATGCAGGTAGGGGGTTGAGGATGCAGGTAGGGGGGGTTGAGGATGCAGGTAGGGGGGTTGAGGATGCAGGTAGGGGAGTTGAGGATGCAGGTAGGGGAGTTGAGGATGCAGGTAGGGGGGGTTGAGGATGCAGGTAGGGGGGTTGAGGATGCAGGTAGGGGGGTTGAGCATGCAGGTAGGGGGGTTGAGGATGCAGGTAGGGGGGGTTGAGGATGCAGGTAGGGGAGTTGAGGATGCAGGTGGGGGGTTGAGGATGCAGGTGGGGGGGTTGAGGATGCAGGTAGGGGAGTTGAGGATGCAGGTAGGGGGGTTGAGGATGCAGGTGGGGGGGTTGAGGATGCAGGTAGGAGAGTTGAAGATGCAGTTGGGGGGGTTGAGGATGCAGGTACGAGGGGTTGAGGATGCAGTTGGGGGGATTGAGGATGCAGGTAGGAGAGTTGAGGATGCAGGTAGGGGGGGTTGAGGATGCAGGTGGGGGGGTTGAGGATGCAGGTGGGGGGGTTGAGGATGCAGGTAGGAGAGTTGAGGATGCAGGTAGGGGAGTTGAGGATGCAGGTAGGAGGGGT
Organism: Scomber scombrus; assembly: GCF_963691925.1. Classification (NCBI taxonomy): domain Eukaryota; kingdom Metazoa; phylum Chordata; class Actinopteri; order Scombriformes; family Scombridae; genus Scomber; species Scomber scombrus. The sequence continues at coordinate 33,420,328 of NC_084974.1, read as the reverse complement.
TGAGGATGCAGGTGGGGGAGTTGAGGATGCAGTTGGGGGGGTTGAGGATGCAGGTAGGGGAGTTGAGGATGCAGGTAGGAGGGGTTGAGGATGCAGTTGGGGGGGTTGAGGATGCAGGTAGGAGAGTTGAGGATGCAGGTAGGGGGGGTTGAGGATGCAGGTGGGGGGGTTGAGGATGCAGGTAGGGGGTTTGAGGATGCAGGTAGGGGGGTTGAGGATGCAGGTGGGGGGGTTGAGGATGCAGGTAGGGGGGTTGAGGATGCAGGTGGGGGGGTTGAGGATGCAGGTAGGGGGGTTCAGGATGCAGGTAGGGGGTTGAGGATGCAGGTAGGGGATTGGGGATGCAGGTGGGGGGGTTGAAGATGCAGGTAGGGGGGTTGAGGATGCAGGTGGGGGGGTTGAGGATGCAGGTAGGGGGGTTGAGGATGCAGGTAGGGGGTTTGAGGATGCAGGTAGGGGAGATGAGGATGCAGGTGGGGGGGTTGAGGATGCAGGTGGGGGGGTTGAGGATGCAGGTAGGGGGGTTGAGGATGCAGGTAGGGGTTTGATGATGCAGTTGGGGGGGTTGAGGATGCAGGGAGGAGAGTTGAGGATGCAGGTAGGGGGTTTGAGGATGCAGGTAGGGGGTTTGAGGATGCAGTTGGGGGGGTTGAGGATGCAGGGAGGGGAGTTGAGGATGCAGGTAGGGGGTTTGAGGATGCAGGTAGGGGGTTTGAGGATGCAGTTGGGGGGGTTGAGGATGCAGGGAGGGGAGTTGAGGATGCAGGTAGGGGGTTTGAGGATGCAGGTAGGGGGGTTGAGGATGCAGGTGGGGGGGTTGAGGATGCAGGTGGGGGGGTTGAGGATGCAGGTAGGGGAGTTGAGGATGCAGGTGGGGGGGTTGAGGATGCAGGTAGGGGGTTTGAGGATGCAGGTAGGGGGGTTGAGGATGCAGGTAGGGGGGGTTGAGGATGCAGGTAGGGGGGTTGAGGATGCAGGTAGGGGGGGTTGAGGATGCAGGTAGGGGGGTTGAGGATGCAGGTAGGGGGGGTTGAGGATGCAGGTGGGGGGGTTGAGGATGCAGGTAGGGGAGTTGAGGATGCAGGTGGGGGGGTTGAGGATGCAGGTAGGGGGGTTGAGGATGCAGGTAGGGGATGCAGGTAGGGGAGTTGAGGATGCAGGTGGGGGGGGTTGAGGATGCAGGTGGGGGGGTTGAGGATGCAGGTAGGAGAGTTGAGGATGCAGTTGGGGGGGTTGAGGATGCAGGTAGGAGAGTTGAGGATGCAGGTAGGGGGGTTGAGGATGCAGGGAGGGGGGTTGAGGATGCAGGTAGGAGAGTTGAGGATGCAGGTAGGGGGGTTGAGGATGCAGGTGGGGGGGTTGAGGATGCAGGTGGGGGGGTTGAGGATGCAGGTAGGAGAGTTGAGGATGCAGGTAGGGGAGTTGAGGATGCAGGTAGGAGGGGTTGAGGATGCAGGTGGGGGAGTTGAGGATGCAGTTGGGGGGGTTGAGGATGCAGGTAGGGGAGTTGAGGATGCAGGTAGGAGGGGTTGAGGATGCAGTTGGGGGGGTTGAGGATGCAGGTAGGAGAGTTGATGATGCAGGTAGGGGGGGTTGAGGATGCAGGTGGGGGGGTTGAGGATGCAGGTAGGGGGTTTGAGGATGCAGGTAGGGGGGTTGAGGATGCAGGTGGGGGGGTTGAGGATGCAGGTAGGGGGGTTGAGGATGCAGGTGGGGGGGTTGAGGATGCAGGTAGGGGGGTTCAGGGTGCAGGTAGGGGGTTGAGGATGCAGGTAGGGGAGTTGAGGATGCAGGTGGGGGGGTTGAAGATGCAGGTAGGGGGGTTGAGGATGCAGGTGGGGGGGTTGAGGATGCAGGTAGGGGGGTTGAGGATGCAGGTAGGGGGTTTGAGGATGCAGGTAGGGGAGATGAGGATGCAGGTGGGGGGGTTGAGGATGCAGGTGGGGGGGTTGAGGATGCAGGTAGGGGGGTTGAGGATGCAGGTAGGGGTTTGAGGATGCAGTTGGGGGGGTTGAGGATGCAGGGAGGAGAGTTGAGGATGCAGGTAGGGGGTTTGAGGATGCAGGTAGGGGGTTTGAGGATGCAGTTGGGGGGGTTGAGGATGCAGGGAGGGGAGTTGAGGATGCAGGTAGGGGGTTTGAGGATGCAGGTAGGGGGGTTGAGGATGCAGGTGGGGGGGTTGAGGATGCAGGTGGGGGGGTTGAGGATGCAGGTAGGGGAGTTGAGGATGCAGGTGGGGGGGTTGAGGATGCAGGTAGGGGAGTTGAGGATGCAGGTGGGGGGGTTGAGGATGCAGGTAGGGGGGTTGAGGATGCAGGTAGGGGATGCAGGTAGGGGAGTTGAGGATGCAGGTGGGGGGGGTTGAGGATGCAGGTGGGGGGGTTGAGGATGCAGGTGGGGGGGTTGAGGATGCAGGTAGGAGAGTTGAGGATGCAGGTAGGGGGGTTGAGGATGCAGGTAGGGGGGTTGAGGATGCAGGGAGGGGGGTTGAGGATGCAGGTAGGGGGGTTGAGGATGCAGGTAGGAGAGTTGAGGATGCAGGTAGGGGGGTTGAGGATGCAGGGAGGGGGGTTGAGGATGCAGGTGGGGGGGTTGAGGATGCAGGTAGGGGGGTTGAGGATGCAGGTAGGGGATGCAGGTAGGGGAGTTGAGCATGCAGGTGGGGGGGTTGAGGATGCAGGTGGGGGGGTTGAGGAGGCAGGTAGGGGGGGTTGAGGATGCAGGTAGGGGGTTTGAGGATGCAGGTAGGGGGGTTGAGGATGCAGGTAGGGGGTTGAGGATGCAGGTGGGGGGGTTGAGGATGCAGTTGGGGGGGTTGAGGATGCAGGTAGGAGAGTTGAGGATGCAGGTAGGGGGGTTGAGGATGCAGGTAGGGGGGTTGAGGATGCAGGGAGGGGGGTTGAGGATGCAGGTGGGGGGGTTGAGGATGCAGGGAGGGGGGTTGAGGATGCAGGTGGGGGGGTTGAGGATGCAGGTAGGGGGGTTGAGGATGCAGGTAGGGGATGCAGGTAGGGGAGTTGAGCATGCAGGTGGGGGGGTTGAGGATGCAGTTGGGGGGGTTGAGGATGGAGGGAGGGGAGTTGAGGATGCAGGTAGGGGGTTTGAGGATGCAGGTAGGGGGGTTGAGGATGCAGGTGTGGGGGTTGAGGATGCAGGTAGGGGAGTTGAGGATGCAGGTAGGGGATGCAGGTGGGGGAGTTGAGGATGCAGGTAGGGGGGTTGAGGATGCAGGTAGGGGGTTTGAGGATGCAGGTAGGGGAGTTGAGGATGCAGGTAGGGGGTTTGAGGATGCAGGTAGGGGAGTTGAGGATGCAGGTGGGGGGGTTGAGGATGCAGGTGGGGGGGTTGAGGATGCAGGTAGGGGAGTTGAGGATGCAGGTGGGGGGGTTGAGGATGCAGGTAGGGGGGTTGAGGATGCAGGTAGGGGATGCAGGTGGGGGGGGTTGAGGATGCAGGTGGGGGGGTTGAGGATGCAGGTGGGGGGGTTGAGGATTCAGGTAGGGGATGCAGGTAGGGGAGTTGAGGATGCAGGTAGGGGGTTGAGGATGCAGGTAGGGGAGTTGAAGATGCAGTTGGGGGGGTTGAGGATGCAGGTAGGGGGTTGAGGATGCAGGTAGGGGGTTGAGGATGCAGGTGGGGGAGTTGAGGATGCAGTTGGGGGGGTTGAGGATGCAGGTGGGGGGTTGAGGATGCAGGTAGGAGAGTCGAGGATGCAGTTGGGGGGGTTGAGGATGCAGGTAGGGGAGTTGAGGATGCAGGTAGGTGGGTTGAGGATGCAGGTAGGGGGGTTGAGGATGCAGGGAGGGGGGTTGAGGATGCAGGTGGGGGGGTTGAGGATGCAGGTGGGGGGGTTGAGGATGCAGGTAGGGGATGCAGGTAGGGGAGTTGAGCATGCAGGTGGGGGGGTTGAGGATGCAGGTAGGGGGGGTTGAGGATGCAGGTAGGGGGTTGAGGATGCAGATGGGGGGGTTGAGGATGCAGGTGGGGGGGTTGAGGATGCAGGTAGGGGGGGTTGAGGATGCAGGTAGGGGGGTTGAGGATACAGGTGGGGGGGTTGAGGATGCAGGTGGGGGGGTTGAGGATGCAGGTAGGGGGGGTTGAGGATGCAGGTAGGGGGTTGAGGATGCAGGTAGGGGGTTGAGGATGCAGGTAGGGGGGGTTGAGGATGCAGGTAGGGGGTTGAGGATGCAGGGAGGGGGGTTGAGGATGCAGGTGGGGGGGTTGAGGATGCAGGTAGGGGATGCAGGTAGGGGAGTTGAGCATGCAGGTGGGGGGGGTTGAGGATGCAGGTGGGGGGTTGAGGATGCAGGTAGGGGGGGTTGAGGATGCAGGTAGGGGGGTTGAGGATACAGGTGGGGGGGTTGAGGATGCAGGTGGGGGGGTTGAGGATGCAGGTAGGGGGGGTTGAGGATGCAGGTAGGGGGTTGAGGATGCAGGTAGGGGGGGTTGAGGATGCAGGTAGGGGGTTGAGGATGCAGGTAGGGGGGGTTGAGGATGCAGGTAGGGGGGTTGAGGATGCAGGTAAGGGGGTTGAGGATGCAGGTAGGGGGGTTGAGGATGCAGGTAGGGGGGTTGAGGATGCAGGTGGGGGAGTTGAGGATGCAGGTAAGGGGGTTGAGGATGGGCCTTTGTTTCTGATCCTTTTTCTTTACTTTCACTTTGTTTGTCTTTTCTTGTCATTATTTAAAGCGGGCTTGGTACAGTTCTTGGTATCTATGAGCTACAACATGAGGTCATTAACCTAGCATAACAGTGCACCATGTTAGTTATGAGCTCCATATAAATTCAGAGATGTCCTTTTTGTGTGTTTCTAGTATAACACTGGTTGCTGTATTTCAGTGGATACTTGCTTATGATGTGTGACCAAAATAGATCATTTTAAATGTGTTTTATAAATCAATTGTGGTATCTATGAGCTACAACATGAGGTCATTAACCTAGCATAACAGTGCACCATGTTAGCTGTGGGGACTAATAAAGTCACAATGGTAGCTCTGGGGTAAGTTGAGCCGCTGGGTTGGATCCTTTTAGTCTTCTACTGAATCTGTGCTGACTTTTTCTTTCATCGCCTGGTTTGGTAGCATTTCAGTCAGTGGGCCACGTTGTGAAGGTAGCTGGTAAGGGTTAGGGTTAATAAAAGCTAGGTCTGTACTAGACTGTGTAAGCCACCTCTCTCCCCTCTAGAACAGGACCAGAACCTCCTTTGTGCCCAGAGCGATAACCCTCACAGTTTTACATTCTTTTCTTAGTGTTTCAATTCAGCCAGACTTGATTGTTGCTTGTGATTGGTCTGTCATGTGATTATGTTTTTTATATATTTTTGATAGTTGTTTATTTTTTAACCCGTCTGCAAGCCAAGTTTCCCTTCAGGGAAAATAAAATCTTTTGGGTCATTTTCAAATGGTTCAGCACCCTGCCCAACAACTGAACCTGGCTGTTAAAGGGTTTGGGTACGATGACATTCATTGTACTAAACTTTAGATAAATAGACTAAAGTGATTGACTGTTGTTTGTGTAAAACTGTTTCTTGAAGTCAGTAATTGTGTGTTTGATTCATTTAATTGGTCGTATCAAAGGTCACCTCATTCAGTCATCTTGAACCTGACAAACATTATGACAGTTATTATAATAACTAATCCACAGTTACAACAGAAAGAGTTTGTTTCACAGGTGGGACGGTTAGTGATGAACAGGTAATAAAAGCCATATAATAATATACTATGAAATGTGTTAAAAGAAGGTGACAGAAATACTGTTGAAAACATCTTTTCATTCATGATATTCAGTTATTTAATCAGGCAAATGAAAAGTCAGTGGAACATTCAGAAAGAAAGTTATTAAACATTAAAGCTCAGTGAAAGTCTTTAAATAGTTTGTTACTTTGGCTCCATCTGGTGGTGGAATGAATAATGACAGGATGTTAGACAGCAGTGCAGACCTGTGTGATGTGCAGCTGGTTGTAATGAATGAGCATGTTGTTGTGTTTGTGTGAAGGTGTTTCTCTGCTATGGATCAGTGTGAGGACAGAGAGGAGGGAGTCCCTCCCTCTAAAAGCTCTCTGTGTGGGGAACATGACAGCCAGACCAAAGCTCAGAGGTGAGATGAGGATCTCTAACTGTCCATCACTGTTCTCCACTCACATCACTCCACCATCATTATTCACACTCACTGTCACATCTGACACTCAACTACTGAATAATAAGTCACAATAACTCAGAATGAACTACTAACTTTGTGAGTTAACAAAGAGCTCAACCACTGATTAGTCAACTAATCAACTAAGATGAGACAGCATCTTTCATCAGATGACATTTTGATGAACAGGAGAACGTTTCTCATCCACTGTCTTCTTACTGATTTTCATTCTGCTTCTAAAACTTCAGCTGTTGACAGTCTGCTCAACATTCATCTTTTTAAACTCTTTGATTTGTTGTTTGTTTGTATCAGGATGCAGCAGCAGAGAGCAGACTCTCCTGAACCCAGCTGTGTGTCCATGAAGAGTGACTGGTCTATGGGTTGTCCTATTAAGTTTAAAGATGAACAACCTGCTGATGGAAGGTAAGAATTTAACATCCAGTAATCAGAGTAGCATTTACATTTGTGAAAACACATAAAGCACCAGGGCCAGTCTTTAAAAAGATGTTTGGATCACCTTGTAGCTGCTCTAACAGAGTCTGTGTTCATCCATCTGAAGGTGAACTGGGAAGTTTATGGTTCCATCTTTAGTTATTGAGGTTGGCACAGATTGTTACCTTCTTTTGTTGACTCATTAGTCACTCTTTCTATTTCTATTAGTTCTGACATTTAAACTGATGATTAATCCTTAATTTATTTGGTTTAACTTCATGCTTTTTTCACTTCTTTATTCATATCAGGATGCTGCAGAGAGCAGACCATCCTGAACCCAGCTGTGTGTCCATGAAGAGTGATCGGTCTATAGGTCTTCCTTTTAACTTTAAAGATGGAAAACCTGCTGATGGAAGGTAAGAAGTTAATGGCACTTTTCCACTACACAGTTCCAGCACAACTCGCCTTGACTCGGCTCGGTACGGTTCCAGGAACCTTTTCCATTACAAAAAAAGTACCAACTCAACGTGGGCGGGGTGTACTTGCTGCTGTATGAGGCTTTTTGTCTCACACAAAGCAAGAAAATTGAGCCGTATGGCTGTAACTATGGTAACGCTGCTGCCGGTATTTAAAAATGCCGGGTTTGATTCTTGTGTGGGACGGCTCATGACGCTTCCAGCGACAACTACCAATCAGCGGCCAGCAGTGTGTCCACGTCACATTTTAGTACCGGCTTGGCTCGTTTGGAACCTCACCAGAGCAGGTACTAAAAAAGGACCAGGTACCAGGTACTTTCCCTGGTGGAAACGCAAAAAAAGAACCGTGGCGAGTCGAGGCGAGTCGTGCTGGAACTGTGTAGTGGAAAAGCGCCATAATAATGGTTGGTTGGCTGTTTGGGCCCCTACCTGAGCTCAGTTGTCGGGGGCATTATGTCCCTGGTAGGGTCTCCCATGGCAAACAGGTCTGGGGGAGGGACCAGACAAAGCGTAGCTCACAAGACCCATTATGATGAGTACAATAAATGCTTCTTCGTTTCCCCTGCCCGGACGTTGGTCACCCTGGAGCCAGGCCTGGGGGTGGGGCTCGAGGGCGAGCGCCTGGTGGTCGGGCCTGCTCCCTTGGGGCCCAGCCGGGCACAGCCCAAAGAGAAAACATGGGAACCCCTTCAAGTGGACCCACCACTCGTAGGAGGGGCCAAAGGGGTCGGGGGTGCTGTGAGCTGGGCGGCAGCCGAAGGCGGGTCCTTGGCAGTCCGACCCTCGGCTGCAGAAGCTAGCTCTAGGGACCAGGAACCTCTCTGGTGGGGAAGGAGCCTGAGCTAGTGCGCAAGGTTGAGAAGTTCTGGCTAGAAATAGTCGGCCTCACCTCGACGCATAGCAAGGGCTCTGGAACCAGTCTTCTCGAGAGGGGTTGGACTCTTCCACTCTGGAGTTGCCACTGGTTAGAGGCGCCGGGCAGGGGTGGCAATACTTATTGCTCTCCGGCTTGGTGCCTGTATGTTGGAGTTTACCCCGGTGGATGAAAGGGTAGCCTCCCTCCGCCTTCGGGTGGGGGGAAGGTTCCTGACTGTTGTTTGTGCCTATGGTCCAAACTGCAGTTCAGAGTATCCACCCTTCTTGGACTCCTTAGAGGGGGTGTTGGAGAGTGTTCCCTCTGGATAGCAGAGACTCAGTGAAGCTGGACAGCAGAGACTCGGTGAAGCTGGGCAGCATTTCTTTGGTGTTAACTACATGTTTTTTTCACTTCTTTATTCATATCAGGATGCAGCAGCAGAGAGCAGACTCTCCTGAACCCAGCTGTGTGTCCATGAAGAGTGACCGGTCTATGGAGCGTCCTATTATGTTTAAAGATGGACAACCTGCTGATGGAAAGTAAGAATTTAACATCCAGTAATCAGAGCAGCATTTACAGGAGTTCATTTAGTCATCATGACAGAACATCTTTAATAAGCTGAGTGCAGTTTTGAGTCATTAAATGTCCTTAAACGTGATGTTTTCTCCACAGAGTTCAGCAGCAGAGCTCAGAGGTTCCCAGTGATCAGTCTGCACAGCAGCATCAAACACAGCTGGACTCCATATTTATGGTGTGTACATGTACTAACACACCTTTTACTATTAACTCCATCAACCACAGGTGAAATACTAAAGTAGCATTCAGGTCCTAACAGTGTCCATGCTGCTCTGTTTAGACCAGCAGGCCTTCAGACTGACACATGAATCACATGTTGTGTTCTACCAGTTTAAATGAAATGTTCACTTTATCTTTCTGTTCCAGCTGCTGGAGGACAACATCGTCACTTTTGTGAAGAACGAGCTGAAGAGAGTCCAGAGGGGTCTGAGTCCAGATGACCCAGAATGCTTAGAGAGTCAGAGTGAGGATGAGGAGGAGTTGGACGGTGAGGAGGAAGAGCAGAGGAGGAGCAGCAGAGAGGCATTGCTGAAGATCACACTGCACTTCCTGAGGAGAATGAAGCAGGAGGAGCTGGCTGAGCTTCTGCAGAGCAGTAAGAGGATTTTAACAGATTTAACATGATGGAGAGGAAATGGAGGCAACATGGGAGAGGTTTATATTTCAAACTCTGCTGTAAATATGCTGCACACATCTGCATCAGATCAGAGGCTGTTTGTCCTCCACTGATGAGCTGAATAAAACTGATGGAGGAGGAAAAACTACACAGACACACTTATATGTTCAGATTTCTAGACTTTCTGTAGGATCCACTCACTGATTTCATTTGTTGTTTGTTCATTCAGGAACTCGTGCTGCAAAGTGTCGACGTAAACTCAAGTCTAACCTGCAGAAGAAGTTCCAGTGTGTGTTTGAGGGGATCGCTAAAGCAGGAAACCCAACCCTTCTGAATCAGATCTACACACCGCTCTACATCACAGAGGGAGGGACTGCAGAGGTCAATGATGAACATGAGATCAGACAGATTGAAACAGCATCCAGGAAACTAGACAGACCAGAAACAACAATCAGACAAGAAGACTTCTTTAAAGCCTCACCTGGAAGAGATGAACCAATCAGAACAGTGATGACAAAGGGAGTGGCTGGCATTGGGAAAACAGTCTTAACACAGAAGTTCACTCTGGACTGGGCTGAAGACAAAGCCAACCAGGACATACACTTCACATTTCCATTCACTTTCAGAGAGCTGAATGTGCTGAAAGAGAAAAAGTACAGCTTGGTGGAACTTGTTCATCACTTCTTTACTGAAACCAAAGAAGCAGGAATCTGCAGGTTTGAAGAGTTCCAGGTTGTGTTCATCTTTGACGGTCTGGATGAGTGTCGACTTCCTCTGGACTTCCACAACACTGAGATCCTGACTGATGTTACAGAGTCCACCTCAGTGGATGTGCTGCTGACAAACCTCATCAGGGGGAAACTGCTTCCCTCTGCTCGCCTCTGGATAACCACACGACCTGCAGCAGCCAATCAGATCCCTCCTGAGTGTGTCGGCATGGTGACAGAGGTCAGAGGGTTCACTGACCCACAGAAGGAGGAGTACTTCAGGAAGAGATTCAGAGATGAGGAGCAGGCCAGCACCATCATCTCCCACATCAAGACATCACGAAGCCTCCACATCATGTGCCACATCCCAGTCTTCTGCTGGATCACTGCTACAGTTCTGGAGGATGTGTTGAAAAGCAGAGAGGGAGGAAAGCTGCCCAAGACCCTGACTGAGATGTACATCCACTTCCTGGTGCTTCAGTCCAAACTGAAGAACGTCAAGTATGATGGAGGAACTGAGACAGATCAACACTGGAGTCCAGAGAGCAAGAAGGTGATTGAGTCTCTGGGAAAACTGGCTTTTGAGCAGCTGCAGAAAGGCAACCTGATCTTCTATGAATCAGACCTGACAGAGTGTGGCATCGATATCAGAGCAGCCTCAGTGTACTCAGGAGTGTTCACACAGGTCTTTAAAGAGGAGACAGGTCTGTACCAGGACACGGTGTTCTGCTTCGTCCATCTGAGCCTTCAGGAGTTTCTGGCTGCTCTTCATGTCCATCTGACATTCATCAAGTCTGGAGTCAATCTGCTGGCAGAACAACAAACAACATCCTGGTCTGAAGTGTTCAAAGACAAATCAGCATGTTTCTACCAGAGAGCTGTAGACGAGGCCTTAAAGAGTCCAAATGGACACCTGGACTTGTTCCTCCGCTTCCTTCTGGGTCTTTCACTGCAGACCAATCAGACTCTCCTACGAGGTCTGATCACACAGACAGGAAGTAGCTCACAGACCAATCAGAAAACAGTCAAGTACATCAAGAAGAAGATCAGTGAGAATGTGTCTGCAGAGAGAAGCATCAATCTGTTCCACTGTCTGAATGAACTGAATGATCGTTCTCTAGTGGAGGAGATCCAACAGTACCTGAGATCAGGAAGTCTCTCCACAGATAAACTGTCTCCTGCTCAGTGGTCAGCTCTGGTCTTCATCTTACTATCATCAGGAAAAGATCTGGACGTGTTTGACCTGAAGAAATACTCTGCTTCAGAGGAGGCTCTTCTGAGGCTGCTGCCAGTGGTCAAAGCCTCCAACAAAGCTCTGTAGGTGCACACAGAACTATCCAGATTAATGTAGTTTAATCTTTGCTCAATGAAGAAAAGTAATGTTTGCAATTCTTATGTTCTGCTGATTCTTCTCCAGGTTGAGTGACTGTTACCTCTCAGAGAGAAGCTGTGCAGCTCTGTCCTCAGTTCTCAGCTCCCAGTCCTCTAGTCTGAGAGATCTGGACCTGAGTCACAACAACCTGCAGGATTCAGGAGTGAAGCAGCTTTCTGCTGGACTGGAGAGTCCACACTGTACACTGGAAAGTATCAGGTCAGTTTTATTACTGTGTATATAAAGTCATATTTTTGGCTTCTCCTCAGTTTCTAGTTTACATGAAGAGTTTATGATAAAAAGATTGAGTGTACTGTCTGAGCTGAAGTGATGTAACATCAAGTATACAGTAAGTAAAACTCCTTCCACAACAACATGTGAGGCAGGATTTATGTTTCTGTCTTTAATCTTCAATGAAGACTCAATGTGCATTAATTCATGAAAGTCTATTATAATGGAAAGAATAACAGAAAATATACAACACAGAATTACTGTCATGTTCTCTACATGCAGGTGAACATAAAAAGCAGATCTGCTGCTCAGGAAATGTTTCAGATTTTCTTTACATTTAACTTTTTTCGTGTAAAATACAAATTAAATGTTTAAGCACTGAATTAAATTAAATTACAATATGATGGAAGACACTAAGTTGCCTAATTAAATGATTGTGATCACACAGTGAACATTGTTGGAATGAAAAATAAGAACTAAGTTAAAACATCAGTAAATTTCTCTGAAATCTTGTTTAGATATTCTGTGGAACAATATTTAACTTTAAAGGCATTTCTTCTTCAACATAAATCAGAAGGCAGCCTCCAGCAGGAACATGTGCTTTCTCTCCTACTAACCTAAAATGTATCTGCATGACACCAACATACAGCAGGGGGCGCTGAGTGTCAACATAAAGGCCTGAAAGACAAAATATTGTTTATCTCATTAGATGAACTGTTGTGTGTGTTCAGTCTGTCAGCATGTCTGATCACAGAGGAAGGCTGTGCTTCTCTGGCCTCAGCTCTGAACTCCAACCCCTCCCATCTGAGAGAGCTGGACCTGAGCTACAATCATCCAGGAGACTCAGGAGAGAAGCTTCTGTCTGCTGGACTGAAGGATCCACACTGGAGACTGGACACTCTCAGGTATGGACAGACAGGTGGACACTCTCAGGTATGGACAGACAGGTGGACACTCTCAGGTATGGACAGACAGGTGGACACTCTCAGGTATGGACAGACAGGTGGACACTGTCAGGTATGGACAGACAGGTGGACACTCTCAGGTATGGACAGACAGGTGGACACTGTCAGGTATGGACAGATGGACACTCAGGTATGGACAGACAGGTGGACACTCTCAGGTATGGACAGACAGGTGGACACTCTCAGGTATGGACAGACAGGTGGACACTCTCAGGTAATGACAGACAGGTGGACACTCTCAGGTATGGACAGACAGGTAGACACTCAGGTATGGACAGGTGGACACTCTCAGGTATGGACAGACAGGTGGACACGCTCAGGTATGGACAGGTGGACACTCTCAGGTATGGACAGACAGATGGACACTCAGGTGTGGACAGATGGACACTCTCAGGTGTGGACAGACAGGTGGGCACTCTCAGGTATGGACAGATGGACAGACACTCTGACTAACTGAGGGACTCTGGTTCATGTTTAATGGTAGATATGAGTGAAGGTGTATGAAGCTGATTGTGTCTTTGTCTCTTCCTCCAGGATGGACCATGGTGGACTGCAGAGACTGAAACCTGGTGTGAGGAAGTGTGAGTGTGTTTTCAGCTTGATTCATGAGAACTTTGAGAACAGTCCTTCAGCAGCAAGGTGGCACTAACTATGTAGTTTATAAAGGAGAAGTGTTCCCTGGTGTGTCCCAGTATGGTATCTCTGACCCACAGAGACAGGAATAAAACATTATAATCAGACATGACAAAATGTCCATTTCACTCACATCACCTAAAGTTACCAACAGTTAAAGTAAAGTTATCAATAAGTCAATGTGCTTAAAAAGAGACACCACCACATATATTTTAGTTATTGTGTCATCAACTAGGTCACTTTTAGCCTTGTGAACTTGAATTAAAAAAGTTATTAAAAACTCACCTAACACAGTCTCATAAGTTTAAATAGTTTGTCTAGTTTTAAGATCTGAAAGAGGACAAACTTAGATTACAACACAAATTGTTAATTTGTACATTTTTCTGACCTGCGTTGAACAAATGTCATTTCCACCACATCTCAATATACAACTGTTATTTAATTATAAATAACTTTACCACTCTAGATTCTTCTGAGACCCTTTTTGTAACTATTTTTACCAGTTTTTCTATAATGTACAATAATCATACATCTGTCCAATCACAGTAGATTAAAAACATAAAACAACAATTCGCTGCCAATAAAAGTGGGCGTGTCCTGTAAAACTGAAGGAAGCCAATCAGAGAGCAGCCTCAGGTCACGTGCTTGTGAAGGGTTTACATTGACTCTCATTGGAATCAATTATCTAGTCGTAGTATTACCGTTATAGTCATTATTATTATTACCATCATCATCATCATCATCATCATCATCATCATCATCATCATCACTTTCATAAATATTATCACCATTAACTCAAAGTAATATAAATAATAGTACACAAAGGACCAAGTCCATTGTCATCCACTCATTTTTGGACACAACCAAATCACATATAATACACATACATATAAATATACATATATAATAATAGCATCTTAATTCCTATACCTACTGAAGATCATTTCTTTGTACCTCTTTATAAAAATCTTAATGTTTGGACATTCCCTCAGTTCCACATTTAGACTGCTGCATAGCCTCACACCACAAACACAAATACAAAAGTTCCTCCTCATCGTTCGCACGCTAACAGTTTAGAAATAAGTCTGACCTCTTAGATTGTAGCCCTCCTCTCTTACACTGAACATGTTTTGGATATTTGCAGGCAGTTGGTTGTTTTTTGCTTCGTACATTGTTTGAGCTATTTGAAATTCCACCAGATCAGCAAACTTCAGTAAATGAGACAGTAAGAATAATGGATTTGAATGATCCCTGTACTCTGCATGATGGATGTTGCAAATTGCTCTTTTCTGAAGAATAAACAATGACTGTACATTAGATTTGTAATTATTGGCCCAAACTTCAGCGCAGTAACTTAAGTATGGTGAGACCAGTGAACAGTACAAAATGTGAAGCGCTTTATAATCCAGGACCTGTTTGGCTTCACTTAATACTGCAATGCTCCTTTTGGGATGTATATGTTTAATGTTTGCCTTCCAACAAAGCTTTTCATCAATTATGACCCCAACAAATCTATTTTCAGTAACCTGTTCAATATTCACACCATCTATCTGTATTTTTACTTGTTTGTTTCTTCTGCAGTGAAACAACATTACTTTAGTTTTATTCAAATTTAGTGACAATTTATTTTTTATCAAACCAGGTTTTTAGTTTGATCATTTCCATGGTTACCATATCTTGTAGTTAATCATCACCCGAACAAAAACTATGAGTGTGATCCGCAGAAAGAACAAGCTTCAATACCTTTGATATGTGACATATGTCATAAAACATGTTGGTCCCAATACTGACCCCTGTGGGACCGCAGGTCCAAACATTTAGAGCAACTGTCACCTAACCTCACAAACTGCTGTCTGTTACTTTAATAACTTTGAATCCAAACCAAGACTTCTCCCCTAATCCCATAACGTTCCTATGTATTTAATAAGAGGATAACTCATTTTCTGAGATCCATTTTTAATAATACTGTTCAGAAAGCTCCATATTTCCTTCATATTGCCTGTTTGTTTCTAATAGTGTCCTATAGTACTCCTTCTTTCTTGCCCTCAACATGTTAGTTCACTTATTTTTATACTTCTTATATTTATTTTCTGACTTTTGAGTTTTATATGTTATGAACTCTCATTTATTAAACCCTTAGTTAGCCATGGACATTCAGCATGTTTTATTTGTTTAGTATATTGTTTTATTGGACAGTTTATATTATATAATGACCTGAACTGTTGAATTTACATTCAGACAAACATCAGACGCAGCTGGAATCAAGTTTCACTTTGAAAAACATTCTCATCTAAAGGTCCACTTACTCTGTATGTCCAAAGCTTTCAGTCACATCTCATGGTCTTCCTCAGTGATGGAGGGTCTCAGTTGTCATGGAGATGGTTTAAGTTTGAATGGTTTCAGTAAAGTAGTTAATAAATCAACAGATGATAAACTGCAGCTGTATTGTGTCTCGTTCTCTCCATCAGATGCCTGTGAACTGGAACTGGATCCAAACACAATGAACACAAACCTCAAACTGTCTGATAACAACAGGAAGGTGACATATGTGGAGGAGGATCAGTCATATCCTGATCATCCAGACAGATTTGACTACTGGGATCAGCTGCTGTGTAGAAATGTTCTGACTGGTCGATGTTACTGGGAGGTCGAGTGGAGAGGAAGAGTTTATATATCAGTGAGTTACAGAAGAATCAGCAGGAAAGGAGACAGTGATGACTGTGTGTTTGGAAGGAACGATCAGTCCTGGTGTCTGAGATGCTCTGATGATGGTTACTCTGTCTGGCACAATAAGAGACAAACACACATCTCCTCCTCCTCCTCCTCCTCCTCCTCCTCCTCCTCCTCCTCCTCCTCCTCCTCCTCCTCCTCTGTCTCTAACAGAGTAGCAGTGTATGTGGACTGTCCTGCTGGCACTCTGTCCTTCTACAGAGTCTCCTCTGACTCACTGATCCACCTCCACACCTTCAACACCACATTCACTGATCCTCTGTGTGCTGGGTTTATGGTCTGGTCTGGTTCCTCAGTGTCTCTGTAGGAGGAGCAGAGAGGAGCAGAGAAGAGTAGAGAGGAGTAAAGAGGAGTAAAGAGGAGCAGTGAGGAGCAGAGAGGAGCATAGAGGAGCAGTGAGGAGCAGAGAGGAGCAGTGAGGAGTAAAGAGGAGCCGAGAGGAGCAGTGAGGAATAGAGAGGAGCAGTGAGGAGTAAAGAGGAGCCGAGAGGAGCAGAGAGGAGCAGTGAGGAGCAGTGAGGAGTAAAGAGGAGCAGTGAGGAGCAGAGAGGAGCAGACATGAGCAGAGAGGAGCAGTGAGGAGCAGAGAGGAGCAGTGAGGAGCAAAGAGGAGCAGAGAGGAGTAAAGAGGAGCAGAGAGGAGCAGTGAGGAGCAGAGAGGAGCAGTGAGGAACAAAGAGGAGCAGTGAGGAGTAAAGAGGAGCAGTGAGGAGTAAAGAGGAGCAGAGAGGAGCAGAAACTGGTTTTATTAATAAATGTTTTTATTTCACATTTTACAGTTTTTACATTTTCAGCAAAATAAATTCAAACTATTTTGAACTTTGTTGTTTTCATGTTTTTATTCAACAAACTCAAAACAAACATTTTAAATATTCTCATTATTTTTCAAACATTACAGAAACATTTCATCATTTTTACAATCAAATATATTTGAATGTTTTTTTAAATAACGCTAAAAGTTAAAAACATTTGTGATATTTTATAAAAAGTTTAAAGTCAACAAAGCGTAAAGAGTCTGATATAAAAGCATAAATATAACTGCACCAAAGATTTAAATAAATAAGACTATCAAAGTAAAGTTTTAAAGTAGAAGAAGACATTTTAAATATATTGATACAAACTTTTATTAAAAATGATTTACTGCTTTGTTCCCTACCATCTAAAATAAAGTATATTTTCATTTCAACTATACAGGGAACAGTGACACAAACATGTATATCACATTTGGGTCAATGACGTGACGCCTACATTTTCAGTCCGACTGCATTTTATTCAGTTTGAAAAAGGTTTAAATGGATAAAAAATCCCATACATATGTAGTAGCTTTCCTTTATATGTACTCACTAGTTATTAGTCATGTTTCTGTTATTTAAAGTGACTAAATGTCATGTGGTGCGACCGTCTGGCCATGACTGCTGTTATGAAAACTTATTTGAAATGACTCCAAATCTATTCAAATGTATGTTCTGCCCTGTTTGGCATGATTTCCAGAGTGTTTTATAGAACTGTACAACAGTGCAAACCATTTGTATTTATTTTTCCATCATAACATAAAAACAAACTTTGTCTGACGATGATGATTTTATGAAATATCAAGAAACAACCACTCTGGGACTTTTATGATGAAAATCATTCAAAGGTAGGGATGTTGCATCATACACTAGTTTGCCAAGGACCCATGGATACAACAAGCAGGTTTGTAACTCTTTCTAAAATATGGAAAGAATTAAGCTTTTCAATGGCTGGTATGTAGTTGCCATATTTGGATATCATGTGGTATGACCTCAAGAAAACAATAAATATTACGTTATTCTACAAATATATATTTTGATTATACATTTCATAGTGACCTTTTGTGGCAAGCTAGCTTGTTTTATTTTGGTGGTCAATTATGTGCCTGTAAATGTTGACTGAACTTGAAAATATCATGTGGTGTAACCATTGCAGAGTGTTTTCAATGAAAGATATGTCCTAGATTAGAAACGTTTATATTCAGTCAATGATTTATTTAATTAATTCCTTTATTTTAGTATTATTTGGAATATATTTTTATGCAATTTGAGTCATTTTTTCTAAGATTTCAGAAGCAACAGTTTATGTTTAATTTTTTTTAATATCATGAGAAAAATGCAATGTCACTTTGGCAATGATGCATTTAATTACATCCAGAAACGTCGGATCAAGTCTTCATTCTTCCCAACCAAATGAGAGAAGGAGAAAACAAAGCCCTTGGAGTTGGGTACCTGGTCGAATCTGACAAACTGTATCTCATGACTTCAATCAACTTCTCAAAGAGAAAAAAGAAGATGAGAATCAGCCAAAATCTTCTTGGGAAAGAGGTTAGAGAAAAAACTCCAAACCCACTGACTAGAAGACAACTTCTTAGCCAAGTGGCTAGCCTGTATGACCCCATAGGCCTTGCAACACCTACCAAACAAAAGGGAGCCATTCTAGTCAGAAGAGCTTTTCAGGAAGCTGGAGGCAAAACTCTAACACGAGACACATGGGACAAACCTCTGTCTGAAAGACTTAGAGAAGAAGCTATCCACCTGTTTGAGGAATACACACGGCTCAACCAAATCACCTTCCACAGAAGCCTCACACCAGTCAAAAGAATTGGAGGACCCTGGGGAATAACATTCTCTGATGGAAGTGACCAGAGCTATGGAGCTGTTGTGTACTTCAGATGGGAGACCGAACAAGGCGTCCAGGTCCGGTTTGTTGAGTCCAAAGCAAAGCTCACACCACTTGACCAAAAAGGAGAACCAGTGAAAGCTGAGGTATGTGGTGCTGTCTTTGCTGCAAGGCTCAGAAGATACATCGAAAAGCACAGTCAGATGCAAGTGGAACGTTGGCTCCATCTGCTGGACAGCCAAACCGTGCTAGGAGCAGTACAGAGAGACAGTTATGGGTACCAGACCTTTTTCGCAAACAGAGTGGGAGAGATCCAGAAGTCCACATCAGTTGAGGACTGGAGGTGGATTTCAGGTGAGCAAAACATTGCAGACATCATAACAAGAGGAAGCCCAGAAGACCTCAAAGAGGACTCTGTGTGGCAGAATGGACCAGAGTTTCTGACACGACCTGTGGATGAGTGGCCGACAAAGTCAGCCAAAGATGTCGCTGCGCATGCCAAAGAAGGTATAAACAAGCTCCAAAGGAAATGTTTTACAGCAGCACTGACCCGAGCACAGGTGAGGAGAAACCAAAATGCCCCATCTGCCACTACAATTCCACCGTCTCCAAATTCTGCTCAAGGTAAAACTGACCAAACCAAGGACCCGCAAAGCAGCCCCATTGGAGATAAACACCAAATCCAAGTCCAGAGACCACCTGCTGGTTTTGCAGTGGGAAAAATCCTTGACATCAGCAAATTCAGCAGTTTAACTAAACTAACCAGAGTCATCGCCTGGGTGTGGAGAGCTGCCACAGAGTGGAAGGAAGTGCTGGCCAGAACTTCAGGCACAGATGAACCAAAGAGGGTGAGAACGTCTTCAGCTCAAATCAAGTCCAGAGCCAAAGAAGCAACACTTACCGTCAGGGAGTGTGAAGATGCACTCAGGGATCTCTTCCTGGCAGCTCAAGAGGAGGTAACTTTTCCTCCCTCCCTTCTTTCTTCCTTTCCTTCCTTCTTCCTCCCTTCCATCCTTCCATCCTTCCTTCCTCCCTCCCTTCCTTCCTCCCTCCCTTCCTTCCTTGACTCACTGCTGAGCTTTTTTGAGGACTGCCGTGGTGTTGGTGGTTGAAGTGAGGTCGTCAGCAATGTGAACCCCTTCCTTCCTTCCTCCCTTCCTTCTTTCCTTCCTTCCTTCTTTCCTTCCCTCCTTCCTTCCTTCCTTCCTTCCTCCCTTCCTTCCTCCCTTCCATCCTTCCTCCCTCCCTTCCTTCTTCCTCCCTTCCTTCCTTCCATCCATCCACCCTTCCTCCCTTCCTTCCTCCTTTCCTCCCTTCCATCCTTCCTTCCTTCCTCCCTCCCTTCCTTCCTCCCTCCCTTCCTTCCTCCCTCCCTTCCTTCCTTGACTTGCTGCTGAGCTTTTTAGAGGACTGCCGTGGTGTTGGTGGTTGAAGTGAGGTCGTCAGCAGTGTGAACCCCCAAGTACTTCACACTGCTGGTCTTCTCCACAGCAGTCCCGTCGATGAGCAGTGGTGCACGATCCTGTTTGCCAGCCCTCCTGAAGTCTATCACAACATAATGTTTCATAAGTCTGTGAGCAGGAAACAGATACACAGCAGGAATGCAGCTTTTTATCCACGTGTTTGTCAAAAGAGATTTATAATATAATAAAGTATAATATAAAATAAATATAATATAATACTTGGCCCCTCCTCTAAACATCCCATAATCAGGGCTAGATGATTGAAGGTCCTTCCTCTTGCTGCCATGAGCTCTGGACAGAGGTGGCTGATATTGAACTGCTAGAAGTTGTAGTTAGTGAGGGCTAACTGTGGTTGTCTTTAGGTTCCCTGTAGGAGCCTCCTGCTTATAGACTCCTTTCACTACTACGCTGGTAAGAGGCTCAGACCAGAGGCCCGTTGGAGGATCTGAACTTTACTTTGAGTCCTGTAAGTGTTAAAAACAAACAATAATAGCTGAGTGTTTCCCATATTTACTCCTGTTGTCCACTCACTCTTGGCCGGAGAGCAGCGATGATAAATGACAGCAGACTATAACAGAGACTAACATTAGCCTCTCGTCCTCTGCTCTGTCTCACGTGTGACTGACAGCTCTACACTCCCCCTGCTGGAGCCCTGCAGTAACTACACCACCGCTCCCCCTGCTGGAGCCCTGCAGTAACTACACCACCACTCCCCCTGCTGGAGCCCTGCAGTAACTACACCACCGCTCCCCCTGCTGGAGCCCTGCAGTAACTACACCACCGCTCCCCCTGCTGGAGCCCTGCAGTAACTACACCACCGCTCCCCCTGCTGGAGCCCTGCAGTAACTACAACAACACTACAGCTGCTGTTAGATTAACATTAGAAACACAAAGAACTCTTCTCACAGTGCTGCAGCTGACTAAACTACATTTAAAACACAAGATAAAACTATAACCTTAAAATGCTAACAATGTACATTATTACATCTATCACTTTTTATTTTATTTAGGTTATTATTGGTTGATCTAATTCTTTGGCAGTGTTAAAAGAAAAGAAAAGTAAAGTAAGTCTCAGTATCTCCTTGAGCATTAATTGTGAGTAAAAACTAAATGAGCACAAATATACAGAATAAACGATAAAGTGTCAAAATGCAGCTTAAATAAAAGCTAATGTGTCTTTGAGTTATTTCACATATACAGCTTGTTCTTCTAATAGTGTGTTATGGTGTTACAGTAAATCAGAGGCAAGCAGACCATCATTTCATATTTATTTACACTAAAACACGCAGATCCTGCAAACCCAGGAAGAGGAAGACAAAAGAGGAAGAGCTGAGACAAACACTGGTGATTTGTCTTTGGTACTTATGTTTGATTTCAATAAGTTACGTGTATTTTTAAAATGATAGTATGTATAGTTGTGTGATTTATTGGTATAAATATGTTTCGCTGTTACTTGTTGTATTGATCTTGTTTAACTTGAGTTTCCGTCTTCAGAAGCAGAGGAGCGTCACGTCTCTCTCTCTCTTTCACCTGTCTGCAAACACGGAAGAGAAGCAGCGCGAGGAAGAGGTAGGCAGTGTATTAATAACAATATGATGAATATGATGTAAAGTGAGAAATGTATTTAACCCTGTAGAAAGCAGAGACATCTCTCCGTATATGCACACTGTAATGAAGCTTTCCAGAGAACTGATTGCAGATATAATGATCAGTCATCACGACATTAAGCAGGCCGCTGGTTTGGCTGCTAGTTATTAGTGATGGCGGATCGATACCTAAATATACATGTTTCCATCCTAATAGTTCATCTTTAAATAATCATTTCATCAGATTATTAAATGTAATATAATGTTCAGAGACCGGCTGTAGTTAGACACACAGGAACAAACTCAGCTGCTGGTTGCAGAAATGTGCGACGGACAGTGATGGAAAGTTCACTTCCTACATGAACTAGTTCAAAGTTCAGTTCACACATTTTAAAATGAACTAGTTCAGTTCATAGTTCATAATTCAACATGTTGAACTAGTTCGTATTTCTTTTTTTCCAATCTGTTGCTGCGAGCTATTATTTTTCTAAATGATTGCCACAGCTCATATAGAACCACAGACAGCAATTATTTGATCAGTTTTAACACTGAAACTATGCGTCTGATTTGTAAATAGTTGTCAGTAATCATACGAAGATGCTGTATTAATGGTCTGAGGTAGAGCTGCTCTGCTGCCTTCATGTGTTTTTGCCTCCATGCTTCGCATTGTGATGGCGCATGCGGCGGTGCGACTCTGTGCTGGCTGCTGTTGCCAGATTGGGTTTTATTCCCGCTACATGTTAAGGCTGTTTACGGTGTGTTTTAGCCGGGTTTTCTCTCTTGAACCAAGTTAAACTGTGAGAGAGAGCCGTTCACTAACGCCAGAATGAACGCGTTCACAATAACGTTCATCAGGCGGAAATACAGAACGATCAGTTCACGTTCACACAAAATATGAACGAGTTCATGATCGATGGTTCATTGAACGCGTTCAGGCTCAACACTGACGAGTATTATTGTTTCTTTTTGTTTGGTTTGATATAAAATGTAAAAGCATCCATATCGGTATCAGGACACTAAACTCACTGATTCTAGCCTCATTTTATATTTATTGTTATAGGACCATCTCCAAGTGGAATATAGTTTGTCACAGTTTGGTTAGAGTACGGGCCTTTGTTTCTAATCCTTTTTCTTTACTTTCACTTTCTTTGTCTTTTCTTGTCATTATTTAAAGCGGGCTTGGTGCAGTTCTTGAGCTCTATCTAAATCATCCAGGAGTTATGAGCTCCATATAAATTCAGAGATGTCATTTTTTTTGTGTTTCTAGTATAACACTGGTTGCCTGTATTTCAGTGGATACTTGCTTATGATGTGTGATCTTCTGAGAGTGTACTGCTGTTTTCTTTTCTCTATTTTTGGGTTCAAAGCTTTATTAGGAGCCTCCATTCCTGCCTGTGTATTTCAGCTGCAAGTATCAAGTGATTTAGTCAGTGCTGCATGTTTTTAAAGTGTTACTGAGCAGTTAGCTGTTCATGTGTGAACTCTGTCACACTACTACTAATAATAATGTACATTGATATTAATATTACTACTGTACTGCCCATTGTTCCTCTATGACAGCACTATGTAAACTTTCACTGACTGCTAATACTATAAAATCAGTTATATGAGTATGAACGTAATATACAGTAGGGGAGACTGGGGTAAATTGAGCCAAAGAGTCATTGAGCCACCCCTTGTTGCTAGGAAACGGTAAAAAACATGTTCATGTGACCAAATATTTAGGAGGAAGGCATCATTTCATGGAGTCTGTGAAGGTAAGAACCACATGGGTAAAGAGGTTAGATCTTTATTTCCTGTAGGAGCCAAAATATGTTTTGTTTTTGTTTATATTTGCTTCAGCTGCACGTATTGCGTCACATGCAGTGATTGACACATGGGTGTGGTTTCCCCTTATTTTACCTGTTCACTTGGTTGGTGGCGGGAGATTTGGACAAAGGGAGTTAGTAGAGTTCCGAAGTTTTCTGTTGACCGTCACCATTGTCATCATCATCACCATCGGTTTTCATCACTTTATTCTTACAGTCGGATCACATCAGGGTTTTTATGTTTGTGGAACAGCTGCTTGTCAGTACCTTTTTGATTTTTCATTCAAATAAACTGCAGTAAAAACATCATCTGGACTTTAGTATGATTTTGTGGACGTGTCACAGATAAGAGCCTACTAAGTCTCTCAGCGGCCTTTTTTGGAAAAGTAGTCGCTACATTTAGTCAACAGAAAACTATCCGCATCTACGGACACCTTGGATCACAAAGTTTTGGACTCTATGGACGTTGGATGATCAGCTGATCTGCTGTTTTCGCCTCACCGGCATGGAGAGAAGAGGCCACAGTTGACTGCGGCGGAAAAAACCTCACTTACTGACAGCGGCGCATCACAGCCATCAGAAGCGGTATGTTTGTTGATTCCTTCTGTGTGATTGTTGAAAGTTTGAACACAGTTTGGATGTGCTGCCGCTTGTCCATTGGGGACTGTTGTTTTTGGCTTGTGTTGCATGCGCTTGATTTGCCGAGATCGGCGGAGGTTTTGTGCTGGTTTGGACTGATTTTGTCACTGTGGCTGCCGTGCTCTGAGTTTAAAGATCGCATTGTGGACAAGGTTGCGCTGTTGGGCGATAATGAATGAGATCTACTTGGAGTGGCGTTTATGTGTTGCTGTGTTACTGTATCTCTGATGAGCGTGCACGTTGGAAAATGTCACAATGAGTGGGTCTGATGAAGTGATTGATGAAATGGAGGAGAAGAGGACGGTCAAGCTTACAGCCAAGGCATGGGCTTGCAAAATTGGAACTCTTCAAAAGGAACGTCAATCAACTGTGAAAAAACTTAAAGGGCTCACACATGAAATAAAAGAACTCATGAAAAAGGATGAAAATGCAAAGGATGTGCAATTCAACTTGGAGAAACTGATTCAACTGTATGAAAATGCAAAAGCAACACACGAATCAGTTATTGTTTTGCTTCCCAAAGAGGAACAGGAAACCCAGAGTGACTGGTTTACACGCATAACAAAATGCAACACAGATTTCATGGAAGATGTGAAACAATGGCTTTTTGAGACTGAAAGACACTCTCTGAAAGCAGATTCACCAACTGCTAAAGATACAGGCATTTCTCCCATCTCACCGGAGAAAGCAACTGTTGAATCAAAGGAGAAAATTCCCCAAACTGAGACTCAACATGACATTCCCTCCCCCCAGTCAAACATTATGACAACATCTGACATACAGGAAGTAATACAACCAGGTGACAGTGTGTCAAATGTTGCAAGCTGCAGGAAGAGCAAACAAAGTTGTTCTAGATTAAGCTCAAGAGTGTCAAGCACTTCATCTGCACGCATTAAAGCTGAGGCTGAAGTAGCTGCTCTTGTTGTAAAACAATAACTGCTGAAAGACAAACATGCTTTGGAGGAACAGGAGGAGTTGTTAAGGAGGAAAAAAGAGCAGCTGGAGCTGGAGGCAGATATTGCTGCTAATATGGCCAAAGTGCAGGTGCTTGGAGCTTCAAGAGGATCCATTATACAGAGTCATCTATCTAAAATGTATGATGGTATGATATCATATTTTGAGAAAGGACAACTGGATAAGAAAACACTTGATGTTAAAGCAGGATCTTTTGTGCCAAAGTTACAAGACATGCATACACAAGGACAAATCCAGCCAAAGCAAGGTATTACCAATCCACAAACCAGTAATACACCTGTAATAACAACTCAAAGACAATCTCTCACCACAGTTCCTATGACATTCCAGTCAAACATCAGAAATGCAGATGAACATGCACATGTGACATCTCCAACTACCTTTCCTGCTTCAAATAACGGTGAACAGAACAACATACTCTCAGTTAT
Source organism: Scomber scombrus (assembly GCF_963691925.1). Classification (NCBI taxonomy): domain Eukaryota; kingdom Metazoa; phylum Chordata; class Actinopteri; order Scombriformes; family Scombridae; genus Scomber; species Scomber scombrus. The sequence continues at coordinate 33,395,066 of NC_084974.1, read as the reverse complement.
GGAAAAACAAAATGAAATCACTGTGTTTTTAATTCAGCAACAATGTGTCTCTTCTATGCCAAAGAAGGAAATTCAGGTTTTTGATGGTGATCCACTTCAGTACCAAACGTTCATTAAATCCTTTGAACACAGTATTGAAAGCAAGAATGAAAACTCCAGAGACTGTCTATACTATTTGGAACAATACACAAGAGGACAGCCAAGGGAAATTGTGAGGAGCTGCCTACACATGGACTCGGATAGAGGATTCAGGAAGGCCAAGTCTTTACTGCAGGAGCATTTTGGCAATGAGCATAAAATTGCTACAGCCTATATGGAAAAGGCTCTTTCATGGTCATCAATAAAATCTGATGACACAAAGGCTCTACAAACATTCACTCTCTTTCTTAGAGGATGTTGTAACGCTATGGAAGATGTCAACCACATGAAGGAGCTTGATATGCCTTCTAATATGCTCATCATCATAAAGAAATTGCCCTATCGGCTGAGGGATAAATGGAGAACTATGGTCTGTGATTTCCAGGAAAGACACAGTCAAAGAGCTACCTTTAAGGATATGGTGAATTTCCTAGAAAGGCAAGTGAAGATTGTAACAGATCCAGTGTTTGGAGATATCAATGACACGGTGAGCAAAGATATAAGGAGGTCAAAGTCACAGCCTCAACCAAGAATAAAAGGAAGTATCTTTGCTACCACTGTGACACTTGCAGACAGAGACAAAAGTGATAAAGGCATCAAGGAAAAGGAAAGCTGGCTTGGTTTGAAGAACTGTTTGTTCTGTAGAGGTGGGCATGCTTTGGATATGTGTCCACAATTGGAAAAAAGGGCACATAATGAGAAAATCGCTTTCTTAAGAGAAAAAGGAATATGTTTTGGCTGTCTGTGTAAAGGGCACCTCAGCAAAGACTGCAGAAAGCGACTCAGCTGCAACATATGTGGTTTAAAGCATCCCAGGATGTTGCATATCCATCAAAGAAAAAGGGAAATGGACAAACAGCAAGCAGAAATAAAGGATACAGCTAAAAGGAGTCCTGTAGCTTCTGTGCAAACCAGTGGTCTTACTGGGGCCGGTGAAGATAACTGTAAACTTTCAATCGTGCCTGTGCAAGTGAAGGCTAAAAAGGGGAATGCAACAGTGTATACTTATGCCTTTCTTGACCCAGGTAGCACTGCATCGTTTTGTACAGTGGGCCTAATGACTAAGCTTAATCTCCAGGGAAGAAGGTCAAGTATTCTATTAAGAACCATGGGTCAAAAGAAGGTAGTTGAAACAAGCATTGTTTCAGGCCTAGAAGTTGCTGGACTGGAGAGCAGCAATTTTTGTGATCTTCCAGGCATATACACTCAGAAGACTATGCCTGTGCACAAAGGAAACATCCCACATCAAAAGGATATCAAACAGTGGCCCCATCTGAAGAATGTTCATTTACCTGACATTGACTCTGGGATAGAGTTGCTGATTGGCTCAGATGTACCTAAGGCTCTGGAACCACTGGATGTTATCCGGAGTGTGGGAGAAGGACCCTATGCTGTCAAAACCATGCTTGGGTGGACAGTTAATGGACCATTAGGAGGAAAAAATGATGATCCTCAGGAACAGTCAACAATAAATGTCAACAAGATATCAGTTGTAAAACTTGATGAGCTATGGGAGCAACAGTTCAGGAATGACTTCCCTGAGTGTCTCAGTGATGACAAAGAAAATTCAAAAGAAGACCAGTTATTCTTGGATTTGGTCTCAAAATCTGCCACACTAGTGGATGGCCATTATTGCATTGAATTACCTTTTAAGGAAAGGGAAATATGCATGCCTGACAACAGAAGTGTTGCTGAACAACGTACACTAAACTTAAAGAGAAGATTCAAGAGAGATCTTTCCTTTCATTCAGACTACACCAGCTTCATGTCTGACATGATATCCAAAGGTTACGCAGAGAAAGTGCCAGATTGTATCTTGGAACGCAGTGATGGCAAAAAATGGTATCTACCACATCATGGGGTCTTGCATCCACAAAAGAAGAAACTAAGAGTGGTGTTTGACTGTGGAGCAACATTTCAGGGAGTTTCACTGAATTCTCAGCTCTTACAGGGGCCAGACATGACCAGTACATTAATGGGAGTCTTGACTAGATTCCGTAAGGAACCTGTTGTCATCGCTGCGGATATTGAGGAAATGTTTCACCAAGTGAAAGTGCCAAAAGAAGACCGTGACTTGTTGCGGTTTCTCTGGTGGCCTGATGGAGAGTACAGTCAGAACATGGTGGAATACAGAATGACGGTGCATCTTTTTGGAGCAACTTCATCTCCAAGTTGTGCTAACTTTGCCCTTAGGAGATTTGCTTAGGATAATAGGAAGGAATTCAGCCCTCAAGCTGTGAACACCATTATGAACAACTTTTACGTGGATGATTGCCTCTCTGCAGTAGTTTCAGAAGAGGATGCAATAGATCTTTATCATGAGCTACGAGCACTTTGTTTCAAGGGAGGCTTTCTGCTTAACAAGTGGATAAGTAACAGCCGTCGTGTGTTGTCTGCCATACCTGAAACAGAGAGAGCAAAGGAAATGAAGAATCTGGATTTGGACTGTGACAATCTCCCTGTGGAGAGGGTGTTGGGTGTACAATGGTGTGTACAGTCTGATGTTTTCAAGTTCAAAATAATCTTGAGAGACAGACCTCTCACAAGAAGGGGGATTCTTTCAACAGTGAGCTCCATATATGATCCCCTTGGAATATTGGCACCAGTAGTCCTGACTGCCAAGAAAATCCTGCAACATTTGTGTAGAAAAAAGATTGGTTGGGATACTACAGTATCTGACTCGATCATACAGGAATGGATGTGTTGGATTCAAGATCTTCATAACCTGGAAGAGTTCAAGGTTGACAGATGCTTCAAACCCTCAGACTTTGGAACAGTGACATCTGCTCAACTGCATCATTTTGCTGACGCATGTGAGGATGGTTATGGAACTGTCAGTTACCTATTACTGCATAACAACCATGGCCAGGCACATTGTGGATTTGTGATGGGGAAAGCAAGAGTGGCTCCATTAAAGCCAGCCACTATCCCTCGAATGGAGTTGACTGCTGCTACTATGGCCAGCAGAATGGACACAATGTGGAGAAAAGAGCTGCAGATGGAATTAGCAGATTCCATATTTTGGACTGATAGCACCTCTGTGCTCAAATACATCAACAACAAGACAACAAGATTCCGCACGTTTGTGGCCAACAGAGTTGCTGAAATTCAGAAAGTCTCACACGTACTACAGTGGAGATATGTGAACACAGCTAGCAATCCAGCAGACATGGCTTCCCGGGGTTTGAAAGTCAAATCTTTTCTTAAAAAACAAACATGGCTGTCTGGGCCTCAGTTTATTCTTCTACCTCAGGAAGAATGGCCTCAAAATCCTGATGGATTGGAAGAAATCTCATTAAAAGACAGTGAAATCAGGAGCATAACTGTAAATGCTGCTCAGATAATGTCTGAAAGGGTGGATCCAGTAACACACTTCATCCATTACTTCTCATCCTGGACTTGTTTGAAAAGGGCAGTCGCATGGATGCTCAGAGTGAAGAGACTGCTTCTGGATCTTAGCAGAAAGAGGAAACATGAAAGTGGTGTTCTTGCTCAACCAAGTAACATCCCTCAGAAAAACCTGCAAAAAAAGGAGACTAGAAATCTCAAAACCCAGGAAAACCCTCATCTCACATTAGAAGAACTGGCTGCTGCTGAAATGGAGATAATCTGCTTTTGTCAGAAAAGGAGATATACAGATGAAATCTCAAGTCTAAGGAAAGGAATAGCAACATTCATAAACTCAACCCCATCCTGGAGAATGATGCGTTGAGAGTTGGAGGACGACTTAGCAGAGCATCAATGCCAGAAGAGATGAAACACCCTGTCATACTGGCTAAAGATTTCCACATTTCTGATCTAATACTTCGTCATATTCATGAAGAGGTGGGTCATGGTGGTCGCAACCATATGTTATCCAGACTACGCCAAAAATACTGGATTCCTGGCGCCACTGTGTTGATCAGAAAAATTCTTTCAAAATGTGTTGTTTGTCGGCGCATGAATGCTACACCTGGACAACAGCAGATGGCAGACTTGCCCCTGGATAGAGTCTCTCCTGATGAACCTCCTTTTACATATGTTGGAGTGGATTATTTTGGACCCTTTGGAGTGAAGCGTGGAAGGAGTATTGTGAAGCGCTATGGTGTCATTTTTACATGCTTGGCTGTAAGATCTGTTCACATCGAAGTGGCATCATCGCTTGACACAGACTCTTTCATTAATGCCCTCCGGCGCTTTACAGCCAGACGTGGTCAAGTAAAAGAAATACGATCTGACAATGGCACCAATTTTGTGGGAGCTCAGCGTGAATTGAAGGAAGCAATTGAAAGCTGGAGTCAAAGTCAGATTCATAATATACTGCTTCAAAAGGGAATCAACTGGATTTTCAATCCCCCTGCTGTCTCACACCATGGAGGTGTATGGGAAAGACTAATTAAATCAGTGCGAAAGGTTCTTAACTCCACCTTAAATGTGCAAAGTCTTGATGAGGAGGGTCTTCACACAGTTTTATGTGAAACTGAGGCAATCCTAAATAGTCGTCCTATTACCAAGGCTTCCAAAGACCCAAATGACCTTGAAGCACTTACCCCAAACCACCTTCTGCTTCTTAAAAGTATGCCTTCACTTCCACCTGGACAGTTTGAGAAGGAAGACATATACGCTCGTCGCAGGTGGAGACAAATTCAATATATGTCAGATCTGTTTTGGAGAAGATGGATTAAAGAATATCTTCCACAACTGCAGGAACGACAGAAATGGTCTAATATCAGACGCAACTTTACACCAGGAGACATTATGATCATTGTGGATGATTCAGCACCTCGGAACTCCTGGATAACTGGAAAGATTGAAGAAACCATACTGGACAAACAAGGACTTGTTCGTCATGTTCGGATAAAGACCAAGACCGGCTTTCTGAACAGGCCAATCACCAAAGTCTGCCTTCTACTGGAGGCAGAGGAACTTTGACATGCCCAAACTGACTTTATTTAGTTGTTTTTTGGACTTTGCCCCTTGCCCCTTGCACACACTACAATACACAGACTGCAGACTTTACTTCAGATTTAGAGTGATGGTAGATCACTCTTTTCCAAGACTGTGTGTTCACTAACTTCTGGCATCGTTATGAAGAAAGATCTACAAAATAGACTCTCCGTAATGTTGGAATATGCTTGTGTGTGATTATCCTTTATAATTGTGTAATTATTATTGTTTGAGACATAATAATTAGGGGCCGGTATTGTAGGAGCCAAAATATGTTTTGTTTTTGTTTATATTTGCTTCAGCTGCACGTATTGCGTCACATGCAGTGATTGATAGCTGTGGGGACTAATAAAGTCACAATGGTAGCTCTGGGGTAAGTTGAGCCGCTGGGTTGGGGATAGATGGAACGAGAGGAAGATGGAGGGAGGAGTTTAACGAAGATGGATAGAAGAGAGGATAGATGGAGGAAGAAAGGAAGGATGATGAGAGGATGAGAGTTTCAGTTCAGATTGTTCAAATGTGTTACTAGTCCATAACTGACCACAGCTGTTAATGTTCTCTTCCCAAGCGCACTTTAAGGCATTCTCATGTTTAAATGTTTTTTTACAAAACAGCTGTTTAGCAGTAATATGCAATAATAATTTTTAACCACTTTTTTTGGACATGCTATATTATCGAAACAGTTATGTTTATACTCATTCTGATTGAAGGGATGCACAACATCCTGAAATATATGCAACTATGATTGCCTTGATGTAGTGATCCTAAATATGAAAAATGGCTCATCTTACCCCAGTCTCCTCTATGTACTCCATATAATATAAAGATTAGACTCATCTTTTGGGTCATTTTCATCACAGCACCCTGCTGGTTGTAATGAATGAGCATGTTGTTGTGTTTGTGTGAAGGTGTTTCTCTGCTATGGATCAGTGTGAGGACAGAGAGGAGGGAGTCCCTCCCTCTAAAAGCTCTCTGTGTGGGGAACATGACAGCCAGACCAAAGCTCAGAGGTGAGATGAGGATCTCTAACTGTCCATCACTGTTCTCCACTCACATCACTCCACCATCATTATTCACACTCACTGTCACATCTGACACTCAACTACTGAATAATAAGTCACAATAACTCAGAATGAACTACTAACTTTGTGAGTTAACAAAGAGCTCAACCACTGATTAGTCAACTAATCAACTAAGATGAGACAGCATCTTTCATCAGATGACATTTTGATGAACAGGAGAACGTTTCTCATCCACTGTCTTCTTACTGATTTTCATTCAGCTTCTAAAACTTCAGCTGCTGACAGTCTGCTCAACATTCATCTTTTTAAACTCTTTGATTTGTTAATTGTTTGTATCAGGATGCAGCAGCAGAGAGCAGACTCTCCTGAACCCAGCTGTGTGTCCATGAAGAGTGATCGGTCTATGGTTCAGCCTATTCTGTTTAAAGATGGACAACCTGCTGATGGAAGGTAAGAATTTAACATCCAGTAATCAGAGCAGCATTTACAGGGGTTCATTTAGTCATCATGACAGAACATCTTTAATAAGCTGAGTGCAGATTTGAGTCATTAAATGTCCTTAAATGTGATGTTTTGTCCACAGAGTTCAGCAGCAGAGCTCAGAGGTTCCCAGTGATCAGTCTGCACAGCAGCATCAAACACAGCTGGACTCCATATTTATGGTGTGTACATGTACTAACAAACCTTTTACTATGAACTCCATCAACCACAGATGAAATACTAAAGTAGCATTCAGGTCCTAACAGTGTCCATGCTGCTCTGTTTAGACCAGCAGGACTTCAGACTGACACATGAATCACATGTTGTGTTCTACCAGTTTAAATGAAATGTTCACTTTATCTTTCTGTTCCAGCTGCTGGAGGAGAACATCGTCACTTTTGTGAAGAACGAGTTGAAGAGAGTCCAGAGGGGTCTGAATCCAGATTACCCAGAATGCTTAGAGAGTCAGAGTGAGGATGAGGAGGTGTTGGACGGTGAGGAGGAAGAGCAGAGGAGGAACAGCAGAGATGCATTTCTGAAGATCACACTGCACTTCCTGAGGAGAATGAAGCAGGAGGAGCTGGCTGAGCGTCTGCAGAGCAGTAAGAGGATTTTAACAGATTTAACATGATGGAGAGGAAATGGAGGCAACATGGGAGAGGTTTATATTTCAAACTCTGCTGTAAATATGCTGCACACATCTGCATCAAATCAGAGGCTGTTTGTCCCCCACTGATGAGCGGAATAAAACAGATGGAGGAGGAAAAACTACACAGACACACTTACATGTTCAGATTTCTAGACTTTCTGTAGGATCCACTCACTGATTTCATTTGTTGTTTGTTCATTCAGGAACTTGTGCTGCAAAGTGTCGACGTAAACTCAAGTCTAACCTGGAGAAGAAGTTCCAGTGTCTGTTTGAGGGGATCGCTAAAGCAGGAAACCCAACCCTTCTGAATCAGATCTACACACCGCTCTACATCACAGAGGGAGGGACTGCAGAGGTCAATGATGAACATGAGATCAGACAGATTGAAACAGCATCCAGGAAACCAGACAGACCAGAAACATCAATCAGACAAGAAGACATCTTTAAAGCCTCACCTGGAAGAGATGAACCAATGAGAACAGTGATGACAAAGGGAGTGGCTGGCATTGGGAAAACAGTCTTAACACAGAAGTTCACTCTGGACTGGGCTGAAGACAAAGCCAACCAGGACATACACTTCACATTTCCATTCACTTTCAGAGAGCTGAATGTGCTGAAAGAGAAAAAGTACAGCTTGGTGGAACTTGTTCATCACTTCTTTACTGAAACCAAAGAAGCAGGAATCTGCAGGTTTGAAGAGTTCCAGGTTGTGTTCATCTTTGACGGTCTGGATGAGTGTCGACTTCCTCTGGACTTCAAAAAAAATAAGATCCTGACTGATGTTACAGAGTCCACCTCAGTGGATGTGCTGCTGACAAACCTCATCAGGGGGAAACTGCTTCCCTCTGCTCGCCTCTGGATAACCACACGACCTGCAGCAGCCAATCAGATCCCTCCTGAGTGTGTCAGCATGGTGACAGAGGTCAGAGGGTTCACTGACCCACAGAAGGAGGAGTACTTCAGGAAGAGATTCAGAGATGAGGAGCAGGCCAGCACCATCATCTCCCACATCAAGACATCACAAAGCCTCCACATCATGTGCCACATCCCAGTCTTCTGCTGGATCACTGCTACAGTTCTGGAGGATGTGTTGAAAAGCAGAGAAGGAGGAGAGCTGCCCAAGACCCTGACTGAGATGTACATCCACTTCCTGGTGATTCAGTCCAAACTGAAGAAGGTCAAGTATGATGGAGGAGCTGAGACAGATCCACACTGGAGTCCAGAGAGCAAGAAGGTGATTGAGTGTCTGGGAAAGCTGGCTTTTGTGCAGCTGCAGAAAGGCAACCTGATCTTCTATGAATCAGACCTGACAGAGTGTGGCATCGATATCAGAGCAGCCTCAGTGTACTCAGGAGTGTTCACACAGGTCTTTAAAGAGGAGAGAGGGCTGTACCAGGACAAGGTGTTCTGCTTCGTCCATCTGAGTGTTCAGGAGTTTCTGGCTGCTCTTCATGTACATCTGACATTCATCAAGTCTGGAGTCAATCTGCTGGCAACATCCTGGTGGTCTAAAGTCTTTAAAGACAAACCTGAACCAACACGTTTCTACCAGAGTGCTGTGGACGAGGCCTTAAAGAGTCCAAATGGACACCTGGACTTGTTCCTCCGCTTCCTCCTGGGTATTTCACTGCAGACCAATCAGACTCTCCTACAAGGTCTGCTGACACAGACAGGAAGTAGCTCACAGACCAGTCAGAAAACAGTCGAGTACATCAAGAAGAAGATCAGTGAGAATGTGTCTGCAGAGAGAAGCATCAATCTGTTCCACTGTCTGAATGAACTGAATGATTGTTCTCTAGTGGAGGAGATCCAACAGTACCTGAGATCAGGAAGTCTCTCCACAGATAAACTGTCTCCTGCTCAGTGGTCAGCTCTGGGCTTCATCTTACTGTCATCAAAAAAAGATCTGGACGTGTTTGACCTGAAGAAATACTCTGCTTCAGAGGAGGCTCTTCTGAGGCTGCTGCCAGTGGTCAAAGCCTCCAACAAAGCTCTGTAGGTTCACACAGAACTATCCAGATTAATGTAGTTGAATCTTTGCTCAATGAAGAAAAGTAATGTTTGCAATTTTTTTATCCTGCTGATTCTTCTCCAGGTTGAGTGACTGTAACCTCTCAGTGAGAAGCTGTGCAGCTCTGTCCTCAGTTCTCAGCTCCCAGTCCTCTAGTCTGAGAGATCTGGACCTGACTAACAACAACCTGCAGGATTCAGGGGTGAAGCAGCTTTCTGCTGGACTGGAGAGTCCACACTGTGGACTGGAAACTCTCAGGTCAGTTTTATTACTGTGTATATAAAGTAATATTTTTGACTTCTCCTCAGTTTCTAGTTTACATGAAGAGTTTATGATACAAAAGAGATGTAATGTACTGTCTGAGCTGAAGTGATGTATCATCAAGTATACAGTAAGTAAAACTCCTTCCACACCAATATGTGAGGCAGGATTTATGTTTCTGTCATTTAATCTTCAATAAAGACTTTTACTAAGTCATGAACATCTAATACAATTGAATTAATAACAGAAAATATACAACACAGAATTACTGTCATGTTTTCTACATGCAGGTTGTTGTGGATTTTTAATTAAGGAGCCCATTCATCAGTGAATAGAGAACAGGAGTTCAGGATGTCTTACGTGTTTCAGGCCAAGCACAATGACTTCAGTTTTTAGTAGCAGGAAGTTGCAGGTCATCCAGGCCTTTATGTCCTTAAGGCATGTTTGTTGTTTAGTTAATTAGTTGCATTCATCTGCCTTTATTGAAAGATATAATTGAGTATCGTCTGCATAACAATGAAAACTGTATAGATTGTTTCTCATAGTATGACGGTAAATGAAGCATATATAAGGTGAATAGTATTGGTCCGAGCACTGAACCCTGAGGAACACTGTGTCTAATTTATGTTTGCATGGAGGATTTACTATTAACGTACAAACTGAAATCGATCTGATAGACCTAAACCAGTTTAATGCAGTTCCTTTGATTCCAACTGAATGTTCAAGTCTCTGTAACAGGAGGGCTGTCCCCCTGTGCACCATTTGCTCAAATCTCTCATGTCCGACGCTGTCCTGTGCACATGAATGCATCATGCTCACTGCGTGCCTGTACCTGCAGAGAGAGACTTAACTTTTTAAACGTTTGAACACTGAATGAAATTAATGAAAAATTAAATGATTGTGATCACACAGTGAACATTGTTGGAATGAAAAATAAGAACTAAGATAAAACATCAGTACATTTCTCTGAAATCTTCTTTAGATATTCTGTGGAACAATATTTAACTTTAAAGGCATTTCTTCTGCCAACATAAATCAGAATGCAGCCTCCAGCAGGAACATGTGCTTTCTCTCCTACTACTAACCTAAAATGTATCTACATGACACCAACATACAGCAGGGGGCGCTGAGTGTGAACATAAAGGACTGAAAGACAAAATCCTGTTTATCTCATTAGATGAACTGTTGTGTGTGTTCAGAAGTCTATTCTATTCAGTCTGTCAGGATGTCTGATCACAGAGGAAGGCTGTGCTTCTCTGGCCTCAGCTCTGAGCTCCAACCCCTCCCATCTGAGAGAGCTGGACCTGAGCTACAATCATCCAGGAGACTCAGGAGAGAAACTTCTGTCTGCTGGACTGAAGGATCCACACTGGAGACTGGACACTCTCAGGTATGGAAAGACAGGTGGACACTCTCAGGTATGGACAGACAGGTGGACACTCTCAGGTATGGACAGATGGACACTCTCAGGTATGGACAGATGGACAGACACTCTGACTAACTGAGGGACTCTGGTTCATGAGTGAAGGTGTATGAAGCTGATTGTGACTGTCTCTTCCTCCAGGATGGACCATGGTGGACCGCACAGAATGAATTGTGAGTGTGTTTTCAGTTTGATTCATGAGAACTTTGAGAAAAACTGGATGAAATATGTAAAAGAAGTGAAAAAAGTTCAAAATGATGGAAAATGTGTTTTGCCAGAAATGGGCGTGGCCTAAACTGACATTTATTTTGAACCAATGAATCCATGAAACAGAAATTTCCTTTTGTTCGTCATAGTTCAGGAGTTTTATAAATGTTTATAAATGTCCACATGGTGGCGCTACCTGCTCCAAAATGTCCCTCATGTCTCTCCTGCAGATAAAGTTCATTCATTCATACTGACTTCAGCTGTTTGGAGCATTTGGACAAAAATGTTACAAACACAAAAATGTGTTTGTAACAGACGACAGTTTGAGATGAAAATAATCAGACAATCAAATTAAAAAAGAAAGAAAGGAAAGCCAATCTAAAAACAACACAACACACTGTAATGGTGCCTAAACACAGCCGGTAGTACTACTTGAACATAACTCCTCAATGACTCTCTGGTTAAAGTCAGTCACCAGTCTCTTTTCCATTGACAGCATGGCCAGTGCCTCTCCTGGGTCATAGTGTTTCTGAGAAAAGTTTGAATTCTTTTCATGGTTGAGAAGCACTTCTCAGCTTCCGCTGTGGTCATGGGTGATGAGGATCTTTAGGAAAGTGACAGTCTCTGAGAAGACTTCTTCAACATTGTTCTCTCCATAAACAACTGGAATAGATCCACAGCACCACAACAGGCTCTGAACTTGTCCTGCTGTAGATGAGACTAAACTCTGTCTTCAGCTTGCTTCCATTGAGCATCGGGTCGGCCTTCAAGGTGTTGCTCAGTGCATCCTCAGGAAATGTTCAAACCTGTCCCCCAGCAGCAAGGTGGCACTAACTAGGTAGTTTATAAAGGAGAAGTGTTCCCTGGTGTGTCCCAGTATGGTATCTCTGACCCACAGAGACAGGAATAAAACATTATAATCAGACATGACAAAATATCCATTTCACTCACATCACCTAAAGTTACCAACAGTTAAAGTAAAGTTACCAATAAGTTAATGTGCTTAAAAAGAGACACCACCACATATATTTTAGTTATTGTGTCATCAACTAGGTGCACTTGTAGCCTTAATAAAAAGCCTAATAAAAAGTTATTAAAAACTCACCTAACACAGTCTCATAAGTTTAAATAGTTTGTCTAGTTTTAAGATCTGTAAGAGGACAAACTTAGATTACAAGACAAATTGTTAATTTTATACATTTTTCTGACCTACGTTGAACAAATGTCATTTCCACCACATCTCAATATACAACTGTTATTTAATTATAAATAACTTTACCACTCTAGATTCTTCTGAGACCCTTTTTGTAAATATTTTTACCAGTTTTTCTATAATATACAATAATCATACATCTGTCCAATCACAGTAGATTAAAAACATAAAACAACAATTCGCTGCCAATAAAAGTGGGCGTGTCCTGGAAAACTGAAGGAAGCCAATCAGAGAGCAGCTTCAGGTCACGTGCTTGTGAAGGGTTTACATTGGGTTAGATGCAAGAACTACTCGTACGCACAGATTCGTTCTTAAAGCATGCGTACGAGTGATTTACGAGGATTTGCCGCATTCACCAATTTCCTCGTATTTGGATTTTCTCTTAGGTACGAACAAAATGTACGAGTGGTGCAGACCTGTCGTACCTCTCACGCACAACCAACCTGCAGTCCTCCAAAGCAATAAAACATGACTGTTACTGTCTAATTGTCTAATGGCAATTAGACAATTATCTTTCTTATATACTATAAGAAAGATATGATAATCACTTAATGAACACATAACACCTCCACACGGGTACCCTCATCTCCAACTTCTTCTGCCGGCTTGCCCTGCGTTGTCATCCCGGGTGTTAGCAGGTCTGTGCTGACAGCAGTCCGGCAGCAGGTGTAACATCAGCAGTTGAGCTTCAGAGTCAACTGACTTGGATTTTCTTTTTAACATCACTGTATGCTGACTACCACTTAACAGAGAAATGAATAATGTCGATCCGCAGGCTGAGCGATTATTATATTGTCAGTATTTTAGAGACCCCTGAGTAATGGGTGTGAACTACAGGGGATGTAGAGAAGGGGGGGGGGGAGTGTATACTATGTTCATTAAATTGCACTTCTGAATCCATAATCATGATGACATTACTTATTGTTTGTAAAATTATTAGGCTATTTAGTATAAAGAAGTAGGCTATTTAACAATTTAGGTAGATATATCAGTCATTTAAATTGACAATTGAAACTATGATATAATGCAAGCGTACAATATAAATATTAGCGGCCGAAACTACAAAGCGACTTGTCCACAGTTACTTTTCCACAATATAAACTGACTATTTATTAATAACTGTTGCTTATCTTAGTAATAGTTTAACTCCCTGGCTGATGACATAATTCATGTTCAGTCATTTTAGTTTTTATTTCTGTGACGGTGCAACAGCTGAGACAGTGTTCACAGCACGGGTCATTTTTCCTCGTTCTTTGTCTTTCTCAGGACCTTTAATTCCACTAACACTAAATAATAAAATGTGTTTCTGTTGATCTATTTCTGAGAGCGGGACCTCAGTCTGAGAGCTCGTAAAGTTCTTATTCTTAGTCTTTAGTGCCATTTTCATGAATGGAGCTTCTCCACAACCTGCCGGTCGTCTGACCTTATTTGGTATTTTGGGGGCGTCATTCATGTTAATTTACTATTCTCGGGAACGCGGGTTCATTTAGAACAGGTGGAATTCATCATGTTTACGAATGTCATTTACGACTGTTTCCTGTTGATACGAGTGTTTGATGAATCCGACGTGGCACACTTGTAAATTCCACCTCACGAGAAAAGTATGACAGATTTAAGAAGAAAAATACGAACATATTCTTGCATCTGGCCCAATGACTCTCATTGGAATCAATTTATAATGAATGCTGACAGGTGCTGAGAGACTAACAGCTGCATTTTACAAGCTAATACGTTTTATTTCATAATTTTATGTTTTTTGTGTTAATGTTTATTTTCACACATAAACGAACAATTTCAAATCCAAAAGGAAAAAAGCAAATCAACCAAGAATGAAACAAATAAAAGAAGCAAACAATGACATTCTTCTGTCAGTAACTGAGCCTGAAAAGGAGCAGGATGAAGTTTACACTTATTTAATTCCTGCCTCTAATTCACAACTTACATTTCTGTACCTGTGTTCCTGTGTAGTATATAGAAATATATTATCATTAATATTATTATCACTATCATTACCGTCTTCATCACCATTATTATCTAGTCGTAGTATTACTGTTATTGTCATTATTATTATTACCATCATCATCATCATCATCATCATCATCATCATCATCATCATCACTTTCATAAATATTATCACCATTAACTCAAAGTAATATAAATAATAGTACACAAAGGATCAAGTCCATTGTCATCCACTCATTTTTGGACACAACCAAATCACATATAATACACATACATATAAATATACATATATAATAATAGCATCTTAATTCCTATACCTACTGAAGATCATTTCTTTGTACCTCTTTATAAAAATCTTAATGTTTGGACATTCCCTCAGTTCCACATTTAGACTGCTGCATAGCCTCACACCACAAACACAAATACAAAAGTTCCTCCTCATCGTTCGCACGCTAACAGTTTAGAAATAAGTCTGACCTCTTAGATTGTAGCCCTCCTCTCTTACACTGAACATGTTTTGGATATTTGCAGGCAGTTGGTTGTTTTTTGCTTCGTACATTGTTTGAGCTATTTGAAATTCCACCAGATCAGCAAACTTCAGTAAATGAGACAGTAAGAATAATGGATTTGAATGATCCCTGTACTCTGCATGATGGATGTTGCAAATTGCTCTTTTCTGAAGAATAAACAATGACTGTACATTAGATTTGTAATTATTGGCCCAAACTTCAGCGCAGTAACTTAAGTATGGTGAGACCAGTGAACAGTACAAAATGTGAAGCGCTTTATAATCCAGGACCTGTTTGGCTTCACTTAATACTGCAATGCTCCTTTTGGGATGTATATGTTTAATGTTTGCCTTCCAACAAAGCTTTTCATCAATTATGACCCCAACAAATCTATTTTCAGTAACCTGTTCAATATTCACACCATCTATCTGTATTTTTACTTGTTTGTTTCTTCTGCAGTGAAACAACATTACTTTAGTTTTATTCAAATTTAGTGACAATTTATTTTTTATCAAACCAGGTTTTTAGTTTGATCATTTCCATGGTTACCATATCTTGTAGTTAATCATCACCCGAACAACAACTATGAGTGTGATCCGCAGAAAGAACAAGCTTCAATACCTTTGATATGTGACATATGTCATAAAACATGTTGGTCCCAATACTGACCCCTGTGGGACCGCAGGTCCAAACATTTAGAGCAACTGTCACCTAACCTCACAAACTGCTGTCTGTTACTTTAATAACTTTGAATCCAAACCAAGACCTCTCCCCTAATCCCATAACGTTCCTATGTATTTAATAAGAGGATAACTCATTTTCTGAGATCCATTTTTAATAATACTGTTCAGAAAGCTCCATATTTCCTTCATATTGCCTGTTTGTTTCTAATAGTGTCCTATAGTACTCCTTCTTTCTTGCCCTCAACATGTTAGTTCACTTATTTTTATACTTCTTATATTTATTTTCTGACTTTTGAGTTTTATATGTTATGAAGTCTCATTTATTAAACCCTTAGTTAGCCATGGACATTCAGCATGTTTTATTTGTTTAGTATATTGTTTTATTGGACAGTTTATATTATATAATGACCTGAACTGTTGAATTTACATTCAGACAAACATCAGACGCAGCTGGAATCAAGTTTCACTTTGAAAAACATTCTCATCTAAAGGTCCACTTACTCTGTATGTCCAAAGCTTTCAGTCACATCTCATGGTCTTCCTCAGTGATGGAGGGTCTCAGTTGTCATGGAGATGGTTTAAGTTTGAATGGTTTCAGTAAAGTAGTTAATAAATCAACAGATGATAAACTGCAGCTGTATTGTGTCTCGTTCTCTCCATCAGATGCCTGTGAACTGGAACTGGATCCAAACACAATGAACACAAACCTCAAACTGTCTGATAACAACAGGAAGGTGACACATGAGGGGTATCAGTCATATCCTGATCATCCAGACAGATTTGACTACTATCTTCAGCTGCTGTGTAGAAATGTTCTGACTGGTCGATGTTACTGGGAGGTCGAGTGGAGAGGAGACGTTGAAATATCAGTGAGTTACAGAAAAATCAGAAGGAAAGGAACCAGTGCTGACTGTTTGTTTGGAAGGAATGATCAGTCCTGGAGTCTGGACTGCTCTGATGATGGTTACTCTGTCTGTCACAATAAGATAAAAACACCCATCTCCTCCTCCTCCTCCTCCTCCTCCTCCTCCTCCTCCTCCTCCTCTGTCTCTAACAGAGTAGCAGTGTATGTGGACTGTCCTGCTGGCACTCTGTCCTTCTACAGAGTCTCCTCTGACTCACTGATCCACCTCCACACCTTCAACACCACATTCACTGATCCTCTGTGTGCTGGGTTTATGGTCTGCTCTGGTTCCTCAGTGTCTCTGTAGGAGGAGCAGTGAGGAGCAGTGAGGAGCATAGAGGAGCAGAGAGGAGCAGAGAAGAGTAGAGAGGAGTTAAGAGGAGTAAAGAGGAGTAAAGAGGAGCAGTGAGGAGCAGAGAGGAGCATAGAGGAGCAGAGAGGAGCAGAGAAGAGTAGAGAGGAGTAAAGAGGAGCAGAGAGGAGCAGTGAGGAGCAGTGAGGAGCAGAGAAGAGCAGAGAGGAGTAGAGAGGAGCAGGGAGGAGCAGTGAGGAACAGAGAGGAGCAGAGAGGAGCAGCGAGGAGCAGAGAGGAGCAGCGAGGAGCAGAGAGGAGTAAAGAGGAGCAGAGAGGAGCAGAGAGGAGTAAAGAGGAGCAGAGAGGAGCACCGAGGAGCAGAGAGGAGTAAAGAGGAGCAGCGAGGAGTAAAGAGGAGCAGTGAGGAGCAGAGAGGAGTAAAGAGGAGCAGAGAGGAGCAGGGAGGAGCAGAGAGGAGCAGTGAGGAGCAGTGAGGAGTAAAGAGGAGTAAAGAGGAGCAGTGAGGAGCAGTGAGGAGTAAAGAGGAGTAAAGAGGAGCAGTGAGGAGCAGTGAGGAGTAAAGAGGAGCAGTGAGGAGCAGTGAGGAGTAAAGAGGAGCAGAGAGGAGCAGAGAGGAGCAGTGAGGAACAGAGAGGAGCAGAGAGGAGTAAAGAGGAGCAGTGAGGAGTAGATAGGAGCAGTGAGGAGCAGAGAGGAGCAGTGAGAAGCAGTGAGGAGTAAAGAGGAGTAAAGAGGAGCAGTGAGGAGCAGTGAGGAGTAAAGAGGAGCAGTGAGGAACAAAGAGGAGCAGTGAGGAGCAGTGAGGAGTAGAGAGGAGCAGTGAGGAGTAAAGAGGAGCAGAGAGGAGCAGTGAGGAACAAAGAGGAGCAGTGAGGAGCAGTGAGGAGTAAAGAGGAGTAAAGAGGAGCAGTGAGGAGCAGTGAGGAGTAAAGAGGAGCAGTGAGGAGTAAAGAGGAGAAGAGAGGAGCAGTGAGGAGTAGTGAGGAGTAAAGAGGAGTAAAGAGGAGCAGTGAGGAGCAGTGAGGAGTAAAGAGGAGTAAAGAGGAGCAGTGAGGAGTAAAGAGGAGTAAAGAGGAGCAGTGAGGAGCAGTGAGGAGTAAAGAGGAGCAGTGAGGAGTAAAGAGGAGTAAAGAGCAACAAAGAGGAGCAGTGAGGAGCAGTGAGGAGTAAAGAGGAGCAGTGAGGAGCAAAGAGGAGTAAAGAGGAGAAGAGAGGAGCAGAGAGGAGCAGTGAGGAGTAAAGAGGAGCAGAGAGGAGCAAAGAGGAGTAAAGAGGAGAAGAGAGGAGTAAAGAGGAGCAGTGAGGAGCAGAAACTGGTTTTATTAATAAATGTTTTTATTTCACATTTTACAGTTTTTACATTTTCAGCAAAATAAATTCAAACTATTTTGAACTTTGTTGTTTTCATGTTTTTATTCAACAAACTCAAAACAAACATTTTAAATATTCTCATTATTTTTCAAACATTACAGAAACATTTCATCATTTTTACCATCAAATATATTTGAATGTTTTTTTAAATAACGCTAAAAGTTAAAAACATTTGTGATATTTTATAAAAAGTTTAAAGTCAACAAAGCGTAAAGAGTCTGATATAAAAGCATAAATATAACTGCACCAAAGATTTAAATAAATAAGACTATCAAAGTAAAGTTTTAAAGTAGAAGAAGACATTTTAAATATATTGACACAAACTTTTATTAAAAATGATTTACTGCTTTGTTCCCTACCATCTAAAATAAAGTATATTTTCATTTCAACTATACAGGGAACAGTGACACAAACATGTATATCACATTTGGGTCAATGACGTGACGCCTACATTTTCAGTCCGACTGCATTTTATTCAGTTTGAAAAAGGTTTAAATGGATAAAAAATCCCATACATATGTAGTAGCTTTCCTTTATATGTACTCACTAGTTATTAGTCATGTTTCTGTTATTTAAAGTGACTAAATGTCATGTGGTGCGACCGTCTGGCCATGACTGCTGTTATGAAAACTTATTTGAAATGACTCCAAATCTATTCAAATGTATGTTCTGCCCTGTTTGGCATGATTTCCAGAGTGTTTTATAGAACTGTACAACAGTGCAAACCATTTGTATTTATTTGGATATTAAAGAACAATGGGAATTGGAGATGAATACAATAATATCTGACAAACAGTGGGAAACTTTCCTTCTTCCTCCCTTCCTTCCTCCCTTCCTTTCTCCTTTCCTTCCTTCTTCCTCCTTTCCTTCCTTCCTTCCTTCCATCCTGCCTTCCTCCCTCCCTTCTTTCTTCCCTTCCTTCCTTCTTCCTTCCTTCCTTCCTCCCCCTCTTCTTTCCTCCCTTCCTTCCTCCCTTCCTTCTTTCTTCCTCCCTTCCTCCTTTCCTTCCTTCCTTCCTTCTTTCCTTCCCTCCTTCCTTCCTACCTCCTTTCCTTCCTTCCTTCTTTCCTTCCTTCTTTCCTTCTTCCTCCCTTTTTTCTTCCTCCCTTCCTTCCTCCTTTCCTCCCTTCCATCCTTCCTTCCATCCTTCCTTTCTTCCTCCCTCCCTTCCTTCTTCCTCCCTTCCTTCCTCCCTTCCTTTCTCCTTTCCTTCCTTCCTCCCTTCCTTCCTTCCATCCTTCCATCCTTCCTTCCTTCCTTCCTTCCTTCCTCCCTCCCTTCCTTCTTATTCCCTTTCTTCCTTCCTCCCTCCCTTCCTTCCTCCCTTCCTTCTTCCTCCCTTCCATCCTTCCTTCCATCCTTCCTTCCTTCCTTCCTTCCTTCCTCCCTCCCTCCCTTCTTATTCCCTTTCTTCCTTCCTCCCTCCCTTCCTTCCTCCCTTCCTTCCTTCTTATTCCCTTTCTTCCTTCCTTCCTCCCTTCCTTCCTTCTTCCTCCCTTCCTTCCCTCCTTCCTCCCTCCTTTCCTTCCTTCCATCCGTCCATCCTTCCTTCCTTCCTTCCTTCCTCCCTCCCTTCCTTCTTATTCCCTTTCTTCCTTCCTCCCTCCCTTCCTTCCTCCCTTCCTTCCTTCTTCCTCCCTTCCTTCCTTCTTTCCTTCCCTCCTTCCTCCCTCCTTTCCTTCCTTCCTTCTTTCCTTCCTTCCTTCCTTCTTCCTCCCTTCTTTCTTCCTCCCTTCCTTCCTCCTTTCCTCCCTTCCATCCTTCCTTCCTTCCATCCTTCCTTCCTTCCTCCCTCCCTTCCTCCTTTCCTCCCTTCTATCCTTCCTTCCTTCCTCCCTCCCTTCTTTCCTTCCTCCCTCCCTTCCTTCCTTGACTCGCTGCTGAGCTTTTTAGAGGACTGCCGTGGTGTTGGTGTTTGAAGTGAGGTCGTCAGCAATGTGAACCCCTTCCTCCCTCCCTTCTTTCTTCCTCCCTTCCTTTCTCCTTTCCTTCCTTCCTTCCTTCTTTCCTTCCCTCCTTCCTTCCTCCCTCCTTTCCTTCCTTCCTTCTTTCCTTCCTTCCTTCCTTCTTCCTTCCTTCTTTCTTCCTCCCTTCCTTCCTCCTTTCCTCCCTTCCATCCTTCCTTCCTTCCATCCTTCCTTCCTTCCTTCCTCACTCCCTTCCTTCCTCCCTCCCTTCCTTCCTTCCTTCCTCCCTCCCTTCCTTCCTTGACTCGCTGCTGAGCTTTTTAGAGGACTGCCGTGGTGTTGGTGGTTGAAGTGAGGTCGTCAGCAGTGTGAACCCCCAAGTACTTCACACTGCTGGTCTTCTCCACAGCAGTCCCGTCGATGAGCAGTGGTGCACGATCCTGTTTGCCAGCCCTCCTGAAGTCTATCACAACATAATGTTTCATAAGTCTGTGAGCAGGAAACAGATACACAGCAGGAATGCAGCTTTTTATCCACGTGTTTGTCAAAAGAGATATATAATATAATAAAATATAATATAATACTTGGCCCCTCCTCTAAACATCCCATAATCAGGGCTAGATGATTGAAGGTCCTTCCTCTTGCTGCCATGAGCTCTGGACAGAGGTGGCTGATATTGAACTGCTAGAAGTTGTAGTTAGTGAGGGCTAACTGTGGTTGTGTTTAGGTTCCCTGTAGGAGCCTCCTGCTTATAGACTCCTTTCACTACTACGCTGGTAAGAGGCTCAGACCAGAGGCCCGTTGGAGGATCTGAACTTTACTTTGAGTCCTGTAAGTGTTAAAAACAAACAATAATAGCTGAGTGTTTCCCATATTTACTCCTGTTGTCCACTCACTCTTGGCCGGAGAGCAGCGATGAGAAATGACAGCAGACTATAACAGAGACTAACATTAGCCTCTCGTCCTCTGCTCTGTCTCACGTGTAACTGACAGCTCTACACTCCCCCTGCTGGAGCCCTGCAGTAACTACACCACCGCTCCCCCTGCTGGAGCCCTGCAGTAACTACACCACCTCTCCCCCTGCTGGAGCCCTGCAGTAACTACACCACCGCTCCCCCTGCTGGAGCCCTGCAGTAACTACACCACCCCTCCCCCTGCTGGAGCCCTGCAGTAACTACACCACCGCTCCCCCTGCTGGAGCCCTGCAGTAACTACACCGCCTCTCCCCCTGCTGGAGCCCTGCAGTAACTACACCACCTCTCCCCCTGCTGGAGCCCTGCAGTAACTACACCGCCTCTCCCCCTGCTGGAGCCCTGCAGTAACTACACCACCGCTCCCCCTGCAGTAACTACACCACCTCTCCCCCTGCTGGAGCCCTGCAGTAACTACACCACCGCTCCCCCTGCTGGAGCCCTGCAGTAACTACACCACCACTCCCCCTGCTGGAGCCCTGCAGTAACTTCACCACCGCTCCCCCTGCTGGAGCCCTGCAGTAACTTCACCACCGCTCCCCCTGCTGGAGCCCTGCAGTAACTACAACAACACTACAGCTGCTGTTAGATTAACATTAGAAACACAGTGAAATAACATGAAATAAATCAAAATTAATTTAGAATCAATGAAGTAAAAAAAAAAATCTAAAGTGAAATAACATAAAATAAATTCAAATTAATTTAGAATCAATTCACACATTGTGGAGACACAGACTCCGTCTAGTCGCAGCAGCTGATCCAGCTGTGATCAGGTTCACGTGACACTGCGGAGGAAAGGACGAGTCATTTCTCTCAAATCAAAGCTCCTCCTTCCTCAGGTGGTTTCCTCAGGTAGAATACAGGTGAGTGCTTACTTTCGCCTGTCTGCAAACACGGAAGAGAAGCAGCGCGAGGAAGAGGTAGGCAGTGTATTAATAACAATATGATGAATATGATGTAAAGTGAGAAATGTATTTAACCCTGTAGAAAGCAGAGACATCTCTCTTCGCATTGTGATGGCGGTGCGACTCTGTGCTGGCTGCTGTTGCCAGATTGGGTTTTATTCCCGCTACATGTTAAGGCTGTTTACGGTGTGTTTTAGCCGGGTTTTCTCTCTTGAACCAAGTTAAACTGTGAGAGAGAGCCGTTCACTAACGCCAGAATGAACGCGTTCACAATAACGTTCATCAGGCAGAAATACAGAACGATCAGTTCACGTTCACACAAAATATGAACGTGTGTGTGTGTGTGTGTGTGTGTGTGTGTGTGTGTGTGTGTGTGTGTGTGTGTGTGTGTGTGTGTGTGTGTGTGTGTGTGTGTGTGTGTGTCAGGGTTGAGTGGATGTGTGTGTGTGTGTGTGTGTGTGTGTGTGTGTGTGTGTGTGTGTGTGTGTGTGTGTGTGTGTGTGTGTGTGTGTGTGTGTGTGTGTGTGAGAGAGCTGCAGGGTTGAGTGGAGGTATGTGGGGAAGTTTATTAGTGCTGTTGAACGTAACCGCTGTGAAATTATCAGAAAATAACGTTTTATTGATCTGATTCAGGCTTTCTGACTCTCTTCATTCACTCTCTTGCTCGCTCCACCACAGCTAACACAACAGCATCAGTCCATCCGGTGTTTCTGTTTAACTGGTGACTTTCTCACATTATAAGAAACGTTAGGAGGTGAATGAGTCTTCTGAACAATATTTAATTTTAGTGTAACTTAGATAGTATTTATTTATGAGTATTAATGTGAAAGATGAAGAGAGAACCTTTCCTGTGGTCTCGTGTGACTGACAGCTCTACACTCCCCCTGCTGGAGCCCTGCAGTAGCTACACCACTGCTCCCTCTGCTGGAGCCCTGCAGTAACTACACCACCGCTCCCCCTGCTGGAGCCCTGCAGTAACTACAACAACACTACAGCTGCTGTTAGATTAACATTAGAAACACACAAAGAACTCTTCTCACAGTGCTGCAACTGACTAAACTACATTTAAAACACAAGATATTGCCACAGCTCATATAGAACCACAGACAGCAATTATTTTATCAGTTTTAACACTGGGTTCATTGAACACGTTCAGGCTCAACACTGACGAGTATTATTGTTTCTTTTTTTGGGGGGTAGGATTTAAAATTTAAGAAACGCATCCATATCGGTATCAGGACACTAAACTCACTGATTCTAGCCTCATTTTATATTTATTGTTATAGGACCATCTCCAAGTGGAATATAGTTTGTCACAGTTTGGTTAGAGTACGGGCCTTTGTTTCTAATCCTTTTTCTTTACTTTCACTTTCTTTTTCTTTTCTTGTCATTATTTAAAGCTTGGTGCAGTTCTTGAGCTCTATCTAAATCATCCAGGAGCTCCATATAAATTCAGAGATGTCCTTTTTGTATGTTTCTAGTATAACACTGGTTGCCTGTATTTCAGTGGATACTTGCTTATGATGTGTGATCTTCTGAGAGTGTACTGCTGTTTTCTTTTCTCTATTTTTGGGTTCAAAGCTTTATTAGGAGCCTCCATTCCTGCCTGTGTATTTCAGCTGCAAGTATCAAGTGATTTAGTCAGTGCTGCATGTTTTTAAAGTGTTACTGAGCAGTTAGCTGTTCATGTGTGAACTCTGTCACACTATTACTAATAATAATGTACATTGATATTAATATTACTACTGTACTGCCCATTGTTCCTCTATGACAGCACTATGTAAACTTTCACTGACTGCTAATACTATAAAATGAGTTATATGAGTATGAACATGTAATATACAGTAGGGGAGACTGGGGTAAGTTGAGACAAAGGGTCATTGAGCCACCCCTTGTTGCTAGGAAACGGTAAAAAACATTGATCATGTGACCAAATATTTAGGAGGAAGGCATCATTTCATGGAGTCTGTGAAGGTAAGAACCACATGGGTAAAGAGGTTAGATCTGTATTTCCAAATAAACATTTTTCACTCTTGAAAGTGAATTTAGTCTATCATAAGTTTGATGAGAATTGTGTTTAGACCAAAATAGATCATTTTAAATTTGTATTATAAATCAATTGTGGTATCTATGAGCTACAACATGAGGTCATAAACCTAGCATAAAAGTGCACCATGTTAGCTGTAGGGACTAATAAAGTCACAATGGTAGCTCTGGGGTAAGTTGAGCCGCTGGGTTGGGGATAGATGGAACGAAAGGAAGATGGAGGGAGGAGTTTAACAAAGATGGATAGAAGAGAGGATAGATAGAGGAAGAAAGGAAGGATGATGAGAGGTTACTAGTCCATAATTGACCACAGCTGTTAATGTTGTCTTCCCAAGCGCACTTCAAGGCATTGTCATGTTTAAATGCTGTTTAGCAGTAAAATGCAATAATGCTAATAATAGTACCTGTTGAATTGTGTATAATAAATAAAAATAGAGAAGTGACTTGGATAGAAGAGAGGATAGATAGAGGAAGAAAGGAAATAAGATGAGAGGATGAGAGTTTCAGTTCAGATTGTTCAAATCTGTTACTAGTCCATAACTGACCACAGCTGTTAATGTTCTCTTCCCGAGCGCACTTTAAGGCATTGTCATGTTTAAATGTTTTTTTTTACAAAACAGCTGTTTAGCTTTTTTTAGTTTAAAAAAGGGCAAAAATTGAGAGTATACCCACTTACTCCAAATAAGTACAAAAGCAATAAAAAACAACAGTAATATAAATATAGTAAATAATAGAAACATAATGTAAATAAGTAATACTGATGTTTGGTGATACCTGAGTTACACAGTTGAACTGAAAGGAGAAATAAACTTAAAATCAAATGTATTGATGAAGCACATTTAAAACTAAGTGCTGAAAAAAAAGACGAATTCTCATATTGAGTTAAAAGAGAAAGAATAAAAAAGTGTTTTAAGGGATTTAAAAGCAGGCGACTGGTCAGCAGAGTGCCGGATGGTTCATGTTCCAGTAAAACATCAGAGAGGAATGTTGGAGCTGATTTACTGATTTATAGTCAAAGAGTAAAATATAAAAATCAATCCTAAAACATACAGGGAGCCAGTGAAGGGAGGTATTAGGTTAGTGTTGGTGCACTGTAGTGTATGGAGGGTTTATGGGGGATTATTGTATTTGCCATTATCAGCCAGTAGGGGGCACCGGTCCCAAGTTTAGGGGCCCTAACATTTGTTTGGTTTGCTGTTGGAGAACAAAGGACTAACATCATAACTCCTCTCTCCTCAGTGGTTCTCCTTCTTCTTCTTCTTCTTCTTCTTCTTCTTCTTCTTCTTCTTCTTCTCTTCCTCTTCCTCCTCCTCCTTCTTCAGCAGGCTTGATGCAGCAACGGCTACTTTAATGTTAACAATGTTTTCTCTGACTTTGTTCTTTACTACAGAAATGTAATATTTGGTTGTTATGGTAACAGTAATTACAGGTAACAGGACAATAATGCATTTTCTCGTCATCAGTCTGATCTTACTTTTTTGACAAATTTCACATTCATAAATGCAAATTATCAAACAAGAAGCCTCATTTCTTGATGTTCAAGGCAGAACTGGAGCAGTACATTGCAATAAAAAAGCAGTTAAAACAATAAATATATCCATTACTGTTAGTATGTTTTTCATATCTACTGTCCATATTGGATACCTGCTATGGTGAGTGGATCATGTTCTGTCGCCGGACTTTCTAAGATTACTGGAAAATGGCGACACACAGGTTATAAATACTTGGCAGGGCATCAGATCATATTCTGTTTTAGGTATCTCTCCACTCTGACACACCTGATTGTAATTATTAACTCGTTATCAAGCAGCTGAAGCTTGTTAAGAGGTTTAATAAGTTAATAATTAGAATCAGGTGTGTTAGAGTGGGGAGGAACCTAAAACATGCAGGGCAGTAGCTCTCTGGGAGCAGGGTTGGAGACCACTGCTCTAAAATCATAGCTCCTCTCCCCTCGATTGGTTCTTCTTCCTTTTTTATTCTTCTTCTTCTTCGGCAGGCTTGTCACAGCAACGGTGTATTGCTGCCCCCCTCAGTCAGAAGTCATCATTCATTTAGTCCTAATATCCTCTGATACAGACCAGTGAAATGCAGAAAGTCCAACAGTTTTCTGTTCTCTCTGGATCTCCTTTAGTTAGTAGGGTTGACATATTAAACATAGTTTCTCCAATGTCTGATAGATCTCTGTACACTTTCTTTCTTTGCTCAGAATAGATATTCCACTTGAAGATAACATGTTTGACTGTCTCCATCTGTCCAACCTGACACTTCCCATCAGGATGCTTTTTGATCAGGGCCAGCCCACTCTTTAATCCGCAGTCCGAGTCTGAACCTCAACAACTTGACCTCATCTTTCCTTTTCCCCACTCTGGTTTTAGGAGCCCAATGAGTTACAGCCTTTAGTAAATAGTTATGTTGTTTAATTTACAATAAAACATTTTCAGTCTTTGTGACTCTCTGATATTCACCTAAATGTTGGAGCAGCATCTAGTAGCTGTTAGTGGCTGCAGCTGCAATTTACTTTGATTTGTGTGTTTTTTTAATAGCAATATGTTATAATTTGTGATAATTGGATTCTTTATTTAATGTATATTTATATACTAGAATTGTTTCTAATCTTTATAATTTACATTTTGGTATTTGTGATTGTACCTAACTTCTGTATTTATGGTTATTTCCATAAATACCAAAATGATGCATCTATAAAATGTCTATACGGGGAAACCTTTTACAGTGCTGCATACTGCATATGATAATTATATATTTAGAAAGTAGAACTGAAGTGATTCATTACAAGATGATTAGTTAAGACATTTCAAAATGCACCTACATTATTTCCATTTTGTGAATTTCAAAAATAGAGTTAAAATCTCGTCTCGATCTCGTGAGCTGAGTGTATCGTCACTCCCCTATCAGTGACTCATTGCAGTAAAACATCATGGAGGTCACAGTTAGACTCCGTGAACGATTCTCTATCAGACAGTAAACTCACCTGCAGTCCAGCGGTTGCGAATTTGGCCGCGACCCTCGAAGGATCCTGCAGGGAGAACATGAAGGTCACATGATCAGATGTTTGCATCATCGTATTTAATATTGTTAGTTATAAAAATCAATCGGCTTCGTCACCTTCTCCGCCGCAGCTAGCCATGCACTCGTCCGCGGTGGCGAAAAACGATTGCCGTTGCCCTGACAACCGCCGTAGAGGAACGGCAGGCAGCTGGCGGTGTCTGCGTTGTACTAGAAGGCGGCGCGGCAGGGGCCCGAGTCCCGGGGGGCAAAACAGTGTTCTGATAGACACATACATCAATCATCAGTTATCAATACTGTCTGCTTCATTATTATTTTATCTGTCAATTTAACTCGTTAATTAAAACCTCGTTAAGATCATTAAGATTCAGACATTAGCTTCACATTAAAAACACATAACAAATACTACTTATTTATAGTAGCAGTACATCATTTATTTTACAGTATTTAACTAATTCTGATACATGCACTGAATCATAATTTTAATGTATCCATGGAAACGATGGTGACACTGTGGGACAGCTCACAATAAACTAAACTAAACGTTTTTTTGACTATTTGAACATTACCTTATTCACGTACATTAAACGTTTTTGAATAACTCATATTTTAAAACTTAATTTTCATTATTAACTGTTGGAGGTCTGAGTGTTGGATGAGAGTAAAACATGATATTAAAGGCTAACGATGCTGCAAAGTTAGAACAAATCCTACACAAGTTTTTTAAGATGGTTTTATTAGCATCTAGTAGCTGTTAGTGGCTGCAGTGCTGATGTCATTTAGTTCAATACAAGTTTAGAGTCAGTGAGCACATATTTACACTAATATGTTTGTTTCATCCTCATGTTTTTACACATTTAAATCTATTAGCAGCTGATGACTCTAATGATGTAATGTCTGATGTCTTCAGTCACACTGTAGATCGACCAATGAGGGCGGGGTGTTAATCTGCAGTGTGTTTGATGACTGTGAGGTTTTAGCAGCATTAATGAGGACAGTATGTTTATGAGGACACGTGTTATAATAGTAAACATTCATAATGAAGATATTCTAATTTCACACATTTTATACCATCTTGCCGCTTTTTGTGTTGTTGGAATATAAAAGACACAAATAATAAAACTATGATCAGACTTTATGATTCAGCTGATAAAGATTTATACTGTCTGTTAATGTTTGACTTCAGTTGTTCCAAAGTTCAGAGCTGCTGTTCTGTGATCACATTTCCTTAAAGAAGACTTCAGATTAAAGATGAACACAGAGAGATGAGACCTTAAAAACCTCCTGCTGTGAGTTACATGTTTCTTCTTCTTCTGCTTGTTTAAATGTTGACGGCACTATCGCTGGCTGGTTGAAGCTGCTGATATATTTCACCTTCACTCATCAGCTTCATTCAGATGATTTTCAGCATCTAAAGGAAACGTAGCCGACAGTTTTCATCATGTTTGTGTCAGCAGGTGTTAAAATGATCTGATAACAGTAGAGATGGTAGTTATAGTTATATATATATATAATGATGAAATAAGTAATAGGAGTATGAACATGTAATATACAGTATGTACTCCATATAATATAAAGATTAGACTCATCTTTTGGGTCATTCTCAAATGGTTCAGCACCCTGCCCAACAACTGAACCTGGCTGTTAAAGGGTTTGGGTACGATGACATTCATTGTACTAAACTTTAGATAAATAGACTAAAGTGATTGACTGTTGTTTGTGTAAAACTGTTTCTTGAAGTCAGTAATTGTGTGTTTGATTCATTTAATTGGTCGTATCAAAGGTCACCTCATTCAGTCATCTTGAACCTGACAAACATTATGACAGTTATTATAATAACTAATCCACAGTTACAACAGAAAGAGTTTATTTCACAGGTGGGACGGTTAGTGATGAACAGGTAATAAAAGCCATATAATAATATACTATGAAATGTGTTAAAAGAAGGTGACAGAAATACTGTTGAAAACATCTTTTCATTCATGATATTCAGTTATTTAATCAGGCAAATGAAAAGTCAGTGGAACATTCAGAAACTAAGTTATTAAACATTAAAGCTCAGTGAAAGTCTTTAAATAGTTTGTTACTTTGGCTCCATCTGGTGGTGGAATGAAAAATGACAGGATGTTAGACAGCAGTGCAGACCTGTGTGATGTGCAGCTGGTTGTAATGAATGAGCATGTTGTTGTGTTTGTGTGAAGGTGTTTCTCTGCTATGGATCAGTGTGAGGACAGAGAGGAGGGAGTCCCTCCCTCTAAAAGCTCTCTGTGTGGGGAACATGACAGCCAGACCAAAGCTCAGAGGTGAGATGAGGATCTCTAACTGTCCATCACTGTTCTCCACTCACATCACTCCTCCATCATTATTCACACTCACTGTCACATCTGACACTCAACTACTGAATAATAAGTCACAATAACTCAGAATGAACTACTAACTTTGTGAGTTAACAAAGAGCTCAACCACTGATTAGTCAACTAATCAACTAAGATGAGACAGCATCTTTCATCAGATGACATTTTGATGAACAGGAGAACGTTTCTCATCCACTGTCTTCTTACTGATTTTCATTCTGCTTCTAAAACTTCAGCTGCTGACAGTCTGCTCAAAATTCATCTTTTTAAACTCTTTGATTTGTTGTTTGTTAGTATCAGGATGCAGCAGCAGAGAGCAGACTCTCCTGAACCCAGCTGTGCGTCCATGAAGAGTGACCGGTCTATGGATCCTCCTATGAAGTTTAAAGATGGACAACCTGCTGATGGAAGGTAAGAATTTAAAATGGTTGGTTGGCTGTTTGGGCTGAATAAACCTCCTGTGTTATGTGGGGTGGAGCAGGGGGGTATTCCAGATAGCGGGTTATGTGAAAACTCAGAGTAAATTAACCCTGAGATGAGGGAAACTCTGTGTTATCAGTTCCAGAAAGAGAGGTAACTGAAACTCTGAGTCAGTCACCATGGTAACTGACTCTGTGAACATAACCTGCTCGCTGGCAGGTTTTCTGTAAGAAACCCTGAGTTTCTACCTGTCTCCTCCCACCTGAAGCAAGCTGCCAGACATGGGTTGTCCGTTTCTTCGCAATCCGATAGATATCGAGGCAGAATTAATTCGCAATGCCTTATGTCGGGAGATGTACTCAGGGCTCAATGTGCTTTCATTCCGAGATGAATATCTGTTAGAACTTTATCACTGTTCATTACAATCAATCATTTCTTAACATTGTCCGGCCATATCTGCCTTCTTGTTAATGTAATTTTTAGGAAGTATTTTATTTAATATTCATGTACACATCGTCACATGTTAGTCTTAAAATCAATGACTCCAATATGTATTATATGTAAAATTGTGTTAAATAAAAGTGTTAAAATAGTGTACAATGTTTATCTACTAAGCAGAATATTAGATGAGAGGACATATGTGTTAAGCAGTTTTCTGTTTGAGGTTTAAATTACTACATGTTGAAATAGCCACTGAATTAATATTTACTTGTTTAATAGCCTACGTCAACTATGAATAAAATCAAAGCGAGGTACAATCATAGCCCAGCAAAATGTGCCTTACTTTTCTGAATTGTTTTTTTATTTAATTTTTAGCTGCTTCCAAACACGTTACACCACTTTTCA
Organism: Scomber scombrus; assembly: GCF_963691925.1. Classification (NCBI taxonomy): domain Eukaryota; kingdom Metazoa; phylum Chordata; class Actinopteri; order Scombriformes; family Scombridae; genus Scomber; species Scomber scombrus. Next base: position 33,364,518 of record NC_084974.1, on the reverse strand, counting down.
GTCAGTGGAGTGGTGCATTAAAACTTAAGAATTGACTCGGGCAGCAGTTTTCTCCCATGCTACTTCTCCTCAGTATCTGCAGCGGTGTTACTTTTTGTGAAATATATGATCATATTCACCACAGGCCTGCGGGGGGAGCTCCAGTTACAGTGAGGTGACGTAACTCGAGCTTTTTTTCTCATTAGTTGCCATGGTGAATCAAGGTATCGGGGCTCCATTGATGATGGCTTTGTATAGTGGTCGCGCACGTGCCAAACTCAAGGTTAACATACTCAGAGTTGATTTACCTAATTCAGATCAGCTGTTCTGGAACCGGATACTCAGAGTTTCCCATCTCAGAGTATGTCAACTCAAAGTTCTGGGTTAGACTCAGAGTTTGTTGAACCTCCTACCTGGAATACCCCCCAGGTGAACCAAGCACAAACACCACAAACAGGTTGAATGGAAACAGCTTTAATGCTCAGAAACCAACAAACAGGCTTACAGACCATAAAGGGAAAGCAGTTCAAATAAGGTTGAAACCAGCAGGAACAGGTAACAAGAGGAACAGGAACAGACAGGAACAGCATCACAATCTAGTGTCTAGAATGAAAGAAAATGAGTGAGAGCAGTATATGTAGTGAGGAGCTGATGAGGGAATTACACAGTGGCAGCAGGTGAGCAGGTGGGTTTGAAACTGAAGGCAGGGACAGAAACAGACAGGACAACACAAACAGAGCTTCAACAGGAATCATGACAGTCGCCCCTCAAGGGACAGCTCCCAAATGTCCCTCCAGGCTGGTCAGGAGGGAGAAAACAAAGAGGAGAAAGAAGGCAGGACAGATGGGCAGGACCACTCTGGAGGCTGAAAGAGCTGCTCAGGACAGAAACTTTGGAGACCAAGGTGTCAACAAAACCACGTAGAAAGGAGACCAAGAGACAGGAGGACCTCAGCAGGGGGGCTGATGTTTTGGGAGCTGGTTGGGTGTCTGTGGAGGCAGCAGAGACTCAGTGAAGCTGGACAGCAGAGACTCAGTGAAGCTGGGCAGCAGAGACTCAGTGAAGCTGGACAGCAGAGACTCAGTGAAGCTGGGCAGCAGTTCTTTGGTGTTAACTACATGCTTTTTCACTTCTTTATTCATATCAGGGTGCAGCAGCAGAGAGCAGACTCTCCTGAACCCAGCTGTGTGTCCATGAAGAGTGACTGGTCTATGTCTCATCCTATTACGTTTAAAGATGGACAACCTGCTGATGGAAGGTAAGAATTTAACATCCAGTAATCAGAGCAGCATTTACAGGAGTTCATTTAGTCATCATGACAGAACATCTTTAATAAGCTGAGTGCAGATTTGAGTCATTAAATGTCCTTAAACGTGATGTTTTGTCCACAGAGTTCAGCAGCAGAGCTCAAAGGTTCCCAGTGATCAGTCTGCACAGCAGCATCAAACACAGCTGGACTCCATATTTATGGTGTGTACATGTACAAACACACCTTTTACTATTAACTCCATCAACCACAGATGAAATACTAAAGTAGCATTCAGGTCCTAACAGTGTCCATGCTGCTCTGTTTAGACCAGCAGGCCTTCAGACTGACACATGAATCACATGTTGTGTTCTACCAGTTTAAATGAAATGTTCACTTTATCTTTCTGTTCCAGCTGCTGGAGGAGAACATCGTCACTTTTGTGAAGAACGAGCTGAAGAGAGTCCAGAGGGGTCTGAGTCCAGATGACCCAGAATGCTTAGAGAGTCAGAGTGAGGATGAGGAAGTGTTGGACGGTGAGGAGGAAGAGCAGAGGAAGAGCAGCAGAGAGGCATTTCTGAAGATCACAGTGCACTTCCTGAGGAGAATGAAGCAGGAGGAGCTGGCTGAGCGTCTGCAGAGCAGTAAGAGGATTTTAACAGATTTAACATGATGGAAAGGAAATGGAGGCAACATGGGAGAGGTTTATATTTCAAACTCTGCTGTAAATATGCTGCACACATCTGCATCAGATCAGAGGCTGTTTGTCGTCCACTGATGAGCTGAATAAAACTGATGGAGGAGGAAAAACTACACAGACACACTTACATGTTCAGATTTCTAGACTTTCTGTAGGATCCACTCACTGATTTCATTTGTTGTTTGTTCATTCAGGAACTCGTGCTGCGAAGTGTCGACGTAAACTCAAGTCTAACCTGCAGGAGAAGTTCGAGTGTCTGTTTGAGGGGATCGCTAAAGCAGGAAACCCAACCCTTCTGAATCAGATCTACACACCGCTCTACATCACAGAGGGAGGGACTGCAGAGGTCAATGATGAACATGAGATCAGACAGATTGAAACAGCATCCAGGAAACTAGACAGACCAGAAACAACAATCAGACAAGAAGACTTCTTTAAAGCCTCACCTGGAAGAGATGAACCAATCAGAACAGTGATGACAAAGGGAGTGGCTGGCATTGGGAAAACAGTCTTAACACAGAAGTTCACTCTGGACTGGGCTGAAGACAAAGCCAACCAGGACATACACTTCACATTTCCATTCACTTTCAGAGAGCTGAATGTGCTGAAAGAGAAAAAGTACAGCTTGGTGGAACTTGTTCATCACTTCTTTACTGAAACCAAAGAAGCAGGAATCTGCAGGTTTGAAGAATTCCAGGTTGTGTTCATCTTTGACGGTCTGGATGAGTGTCGACTTCCTCTGGACTTCCACAACACTGAGATCCTGACTGATGTTACAGAGTCCACCTCAGTGGATGTGCTGCTGACAAACCTCATCAGGGGGAAACTGCTTCCCTCTGCTCGCCTCTGGATAACCACACGACCTGCAGCAGCCAATCAGATCCCTCCTGAGTGTGTCGGCATGGTGACAGAGGTCAGAGGGTTCACTGACCCACAGAAGGAGGAGTACTTCAGGAAGAGATTCAGAGATCAGGAGCAGGCCAGCACCATCATCTCCCACATCAAGACATCACGAAGCCTCCACATCATGTGCCACATCCCAGTCTTCTGCTGGATCACTGCTACAGTTCTGGAGGATGTGTTGAAAAGCAGAGAGGGAGGAGAGCTGCCCAAGACCCTGACTGAGATGTACATCCACTTCCTGGTGCTTCAGTCCAAACTGAAGAACGTCAAGTATGATGGAGGAGCTGAGACAGATCCACACTGGAGTCCAGAGAGCAAGAAGGTAATTGAGTCTCTGGGAAAACTGGCTTTTGAGCAGCTGCAGAAAGGCAACCTGATCTTCTATGAATCAGACCTGACAGAGTGTGGCATCGATATCAGAGCAGCCTCAGTGTACTCAGGAGTGTTCACACAGGTCTTTAAAGAGGAGAGAGGGCTGTACCAGGACAAGGTGTTCTGCTTCGTCCATCTGAGCCTTCAGGAGTTTCTGGCTGCTCTTCATGTCCATCTGACATTCATCAAGTCTGGAGTCAATCTGCTGGCAGAACAACAAAAAACACCCTGGTCTGAAGTGTTCAGAGAAAAATCAACACGTTTCTACCAGAGTGTTGTGGACGAGGCCTTAAAGAGTCAAAATGGACACCTGGACTTGTTCCTCCGCTTCCTCCTGGGTCTTTCACTGCAGACCAATCAGACTCTCCTACGAGGTCTGCTGAAGCAGAGAGGAAGTAGCTCACAGACCAATCAGAAAACAGTGGAGTACATCAAGAAGAAGATCAGTGAGAATGTGTCTGCAGAGAGAAGCATCAATCTGTTCCACTGTCTGAATGAACTGAATGATCATTCTCTAGTGGAGGAGATCCAACAGTCCCTGAGATCAGGAAGACTCTCCACAGAAGAACTGTCTCCTGCTCAGTGGTCAGCTCTGGTCTTCATCTTACTGTCATCAGGAAAAGATCTGGACGTGTTTGACCTGAAGAAATACTCTGCTTCAGAGGAGGCTCTTCTGAGGCTGCTGCCAGTGGTCAAAGCCTCCAACAAAGCTCTGTAGGTGCACACAGAACTATCCAGATTAATGTAGTTTCATCTTTGCTCAATGGAGAAAAGTAATGTTTGCAATTCTTTTGTTCTGCTGATTCTTCTCCAGGTTGAGTGACTGTAACCTCTCAGAGAGAAGCTGTGCAGCTCTGTCCTCAGTTCTCAGCTCCCGGTCCTCTAATCTGAGAGATCTGGACCTGAGTAACAACGACCTACAGGATTCAGGAGTGAAGCAGCTTTCTGCTGGACTGGAGAGTCCACACTGTGGACTGGAAACTCTCAGGTCAGTTTTATTACTGTGTATATAAAGTCATATTTTTGGCTTCTCCTCAGTTTCTAGTTTACATGAAGAGTTTATGATAAAAAGATTTAGTGTACTGTCTGAGCTGAAGTGATGTAACATCATTTAACTTTTTAAACGTTTGAACACTGAATGTAATTAAATTAGAATATGATGGAAGACATTAAGTTGCCTAATTAAATGATTGTGATCAAATAGTTAATATTGGTGGAATGAAAAATAAGAACTAAGTTAAAACATCAGTAAATTTCTCTGAAATCTTCTTTAGATATTCTGTGGAACAATATTTAACTTTAAAGGCATTTCTTCTGCCAACATAAATCAGAATGCAGCCTCTAGCAGGAACATGTGCTTTCTCTCCTACTAATGACCTAAAATGCATCTGCATGACACCAACATACAGCAGGGGGCGCTGAGTGTGAACATAAAGGCCTGAAAGACAAAATACTACTCATTAGCTGAACTGTTGTGTGTGTTCAGAAGTCTATTCTATTCTATTCAGTCTGTCAGCATGTCTGATCACAGAGGAAGGCTGTGCTTCTTTGGCGTCAGCACTGAGCTCCAACCCCTCCCATCTGAGAGAGCTGGACCTGAGCTACAATCATCCAGGAGACTCAGGAAAGAAGCTTCTGTCTGCTGGACTGAAGGATCCACACTGGAGACTGGACACTCTCAGGTATGGACAGACAGGTGGACACTCTCAGGTATGGATAGACAGGTGGAGACTCTCAGTTATGGACAGACAGGTGGACACTCTCAGGTATGGACAGACAGGTGGACACTCTCAGGTATGGACAGACAGATGGACACTCTCAGGTATGGACAGACAGATGGACACTCTCAGGTATGGACAGACAGGTGGACACTCAGGTATGGACAGGTGGACACTCTCAGGTATGGACAGACAGATGGACACTCAGGTATGGACAGACAGGTGGACACTCTCAGGTATGGACAGATGGACAGACACTCTGACTAAGTGAGGGACTCTGGTTCATGTTTAATGGTGGATATGAGTGAAGGTGTATGAAGCTGATTGTGACTGTCTCTTCCTCCAGGATGGACCATGGTGGACCGCACAGAATGAATTGTGAGTGTGTTTTCAGTTTGATTCATGAGAACTTTGAGGAAAAACTGGATGAAATATGTAAAAGAAGTGAAAAAAGTTCAAAATGATGGAAAATGCGTTTTGGCAGAAATGGGCGTGGCCTAAACTGACATTTATCTTGAACCAATGAATCCATGAAACAGAAATTTCCTTCTGTTCGTCACAGTTCAGGAGTGAAAAGAGAAATGTTTTATAAATGTCCACATGGTGGCGCTACCTGCTCCAAAATGTCCCTCATGTCTCTCCTGCAGATAAAGTTCATTCATTCATACTGACTTCAGCTGTTTGGAGCATTTGGACAAAAATGTGTTTGTAACAGACGACAGTTTGAGATTAAAATAATCAGTGGCGGCTGGTGACATTTTTTTTTGGGGGGGGGGCGCAGTTTGGTGGGGGTCGCGGGGGTCCTAAGGTTATTGTCAAACAAACCGTAGCACCACTTCATACTGCAGCAAAAAAAAATTTAAATAGGAGGAAAGGAAAGCCAATCTAAAAACAACACAACACACTGTAATGGTGCCTAAACACAGCCGGTAGTACTACTTGAACATAACTTCTCAATGACTCTCTGGTTAAAGTCAGTCACCAGTCTTTTTTCCATTGACAGCATGGCCAGTGCCTCTCCTGGGTCATGATGGTGTTTCTGAGAAAAGATTGAATTCTTTTCATGGTTGAGAAGCACTTCTCAGCTTCCGCTGTGGTCATGGGTGATGAGGATCTTTAGGAAAGTGACAGTCTCTGAGAAGACTTCTTCAACATTGTTCTCTCCATAAACAACTGGAATAGATCCACAGCACCACAACAGGCTCTGAACTCGTCCTGCTGTAGATGAGACTAAACTCTGTCTTCAGCTTGCTTCCATTGAGCATCGGGTCGGCCTTCAAGGTGTTGCTCAGTGCATCCTCAGGAAATGTTCAAACCTGTCTCCCAGCAGCAAGGTGGCACTAACTAGGTAGTTTATAAAGGAGAAGTGTTCCCTGGTGTGTCCCAGTCATAGACGGATTATCATGACCACGGGCCCTGGACACAAACTCGCCACGGGCCCCTGCTTACACACGCAAACAGTGCGCGCGCAAAGGCGCTCTTTCCATTATGCACATAACAACACCGAACAACACACAACCACACAAAATGTCATTTTAGGTCTGTGTTGTTTGGCACCTGCCATGTACAGGACAACATACATATTATGGGAGAGAAAGCAAGCTCAAATAGCCAGCCCTTGCAGTATTATGGACTAAAACACACCTTGATTAAAATATAACCAACTAAACAAATCGTGAAAGTAATAAAGGCAACATGACAGAACACAAAACCACAGTGAAAATCACTTAACCACCGGCTTTTTCCTGGCCTCCTTCGAGGAAAAGTCCTTGATATGGTCATTGAAGTCCAACTCTCTGTTAAGGCGTCTCTGGGTCATTTTTGTCCGAAGTTCATTTTTTATCCTGGCCATTTGAGAAAATGACCGTTCTCCCTCGCAGTTTGTGACAGGAAGCGTCAGTTACCAATGTTATTTTAATAATGAACTGTTCCCCAAATCAACTGTAATAGTCAACATTACTTGTAAACATATTCCATCATTTCTTATCCTACACTTTATTCATATTTATGTCTTTTATAAAGTCGTTTTAGGCCTTTACAATATTAATAACAGGAATGCAGCTACTACCTGATGTTTAGTCCTGTTGGAGCTTCTGGATGCAGCCACTGATATGGACTGAATCTATGGTCCACATGTGACCAGATGTGGTGAAACAGCTGCAGACAGAGCTCAGCAATGCTAAGCCTGCTAAAAAAACTTCAAGCTGCTTTCTCTATTCTAGTGAAAGTCTTGTGAAATGATGTTTTTACAGAGAAATAACAGAATAATCTTCAATTTCTGCGGCTCCACTTTAACATCATCTCCTGAAACTACCGTCAGCAGGAGTTTGAGTGACAGTAGCTGACGGGAGGGTTTGAATGACAGCCAGAACTGTCCAATCACAGTAGATTAAAAACATAAAACTACAACAGTTCGCTGCCAATAAAAGTGGGCGTGTCCTGGAAAACTGAAGGAAGCCAATCAGGGAGCAGCCTCAGGTCACGTGCTTGTGAAGGGTTTACATTGACTCTCATTGGAATCAATTTATAATGAATGCTGACAGGTGCTGAGAGACTAACAGCTGCATTTTACAAGCTAATACGTTTTATTTCATAATTTTATGTTATGTTTTTTGTGTTAATGTTTATTTTCAGACAGAAACGAACAATTTCAAATCCAAAAGGAAAAAAGCAAATCAACCAAGAATGAAACAAATAAAAGAAGCAAACAATGACATTCTTCTGTCAGTAACTGAGCCTGAAAAGGAGCAGGATGAAGTTTACACTTATTTAATTCCTGCCTCTAATTCACAACTTACATTTCTGTACCTGTGTTCCTGTGTAGTATATAGAAATATATTATCATTAATATTATTATCACTATCATTACCGTCTATATCACCATTATTATCTAGTCCTAGTATTACTGTTATTGTCATTATTATTATTACCATCATCGTCATCGTCATCATCATCACCACATTGCCACCATTGACACTTTTATAAATATTATCACCATTAACTCAAAGTAATATAAATAATAGTACACAAAGGACCAAGTCCATTGTCATCCACTCATTTTTGGACACAACCAAATCACATATAATACACATACATATAAATATACATATATAATAATAGCATCTTAATTCCTATACCTACTGAAGATCATTTCTTTGTACCTCTTTATAAAAATCTTAATGTTTGGACATTCCCTCAGTTCCACATTTAGACTGCTGCATAGCCTCACACCACAAACACAAATACAAAAGTTCCTCCTCATCGTTCGCACGCTAACAGTTTAGAAATAAGTCTGACCTCTTAGATTGTAGCCCTCCTCTCTTACACTGAACATGTTTTGGATATTTGCAGGCAGTTGGTTGTTTTTTGCTTCGTACATTGTTTGAGCTATTTGAAATTCCACCAGATCAGCAAACTTCAGTAAATGAGACAGTAAGAATAATGGATTTGAATGATCCCTGTACTCTGCATGATGGATGTTGCAAATTGCTCTTTTCTGAAGAATAAACAATGACTGTACATTAGATTTGTAATTATTGGCCCAAACTTCAGCGCAGTAACTTAAGTATGGTGAGACCAGTGAACAGTACAAAATGTGAAGCGCTTTATAATCCAGGACCTGTTTGGCTTCACTTAATACTGCAATGCTCCTTTTGGGATGTATATGTTTAATGTTTGCCTTCCAACAAAGCTTTTCATCAATTATGACCCCAACAAATCTATTTTCAGTAACCTGTTCAATATTCACACCATCTATCTGTATTTTTACTTGTTTGTTTCTTCTGCAGTGAAACAACATTACTTTAGTTTTATTCAAATTTAGTGACAATTTATTTTTTATCAAACCAGGTTTTTAGTTTGATCATTTCCATGGTTACCATATCTTGTAGTTAATCATCACCAGAACAAAAACTATGAGTGTGATCCGCAGAAAGAACAAGCTTCAATACCTTTGATATGTGACATATGTCATAAAACATGTTGGTCCCAATACTGACCCCTGTGGGACCGCAGGTCCAAACATTTAGAGCAACTGTCACCTAACCTCACAAACTGCTGTCTGTTACTTTAATAACTTTGAATCCAAACCAAGACTTCTCCCCTAATCCCATAACGTTCCTATGTATTTAATAAGAGGATAACTCATTTTCTGAGATCCATTTTTAATAATACTGTTCAGAAAGCTCCATATTTCCTTCATATTGCCTGTTTGTTTCTAATAGTGTCCTATAGTACTCCTTCTTTCTTGCCCTCAACATGTTAGTTCACTTATTTTTATACTTCTTATATTTATTTTCTGACTTTTGAGTTTTATATTTTATGAACTCTCATTTATTAAACCCTTAGTTAGCCATGGACATTCAGCATGTTTTATTTGTTTAGTATATTGTTTTATTGGACAGTTTATATTATATAATGACCTGAACTGTTGAATTTACATTCAGACAAACATCAGACGCAGCTGGAATCAAGTTTCACTTTGAAAAACATTCTCATCTAAAGGTCCACTTACTCTGTATGTCCAAAGCTTTCAGTCACATCTCATGGTCTTCCTCAGTGATGGAGGGTCTCAGTTGTCATGGAGATGGTTTAAGTTTGAATGGTTTCAGTAAAGTAGTTAATAAATCAACAGATGATAAACTGCAGCTGTATTGTGTCTCGTTCTCTCCATCAGATGCCTGTGAACTGGAACTGGATCCAAACACAATGAACACAAACCTCAAACTGTCTGATAACAACAGGAAGGTGACACATGTGGAGGATCAGTCATATCCTGATCATCCAGACAGATTTGATGTCTGGGATCAGCTGCTGTGTAGAAATGTTCTGACTGGTCGCTGTTACTGGGAGGTCGAGTGGAGAGGAAGAGTTTATATATCAGTGAGTTACAGAAGAATCAGCAGGAAAGGAGACAGTGCTGACTGTGTGTTTGGAAGGAATGATCAGTCCTGGAGTCTGGACTGCTCTGATGATGGTTACTCTGTCTGTCACAATAAGATAAAAACACCCATCTCCTCCTCCTCCTCCTCCTCCTCCTCCTCCTCCTCCTCCTCCTCCTCCTCCTCCTCCTCCTCCTCTGTCTCTAACAGAGTAGCAGTGTATGTGGACTGTCCTGCTGGCACTCTGTCCTTCTACAGAGTCTCCTCTGACTCACTGATCCACTTCCACACCTTCAACACCACATTCACTGATCCTCTGTGTGCTGGGTTTGCAGTCTGGTCATATGGTTCCTCCGTGTCTCTGTAGGAGGAGCAGTGAGGAGTAAAGAGGAGCAGAGTGGAGAAGTGAGGAGTAAAGAGGAGCAGTGAGGAGCAGAGAGGAGCAGAGAGGAGCAGTGAGGAGCAGAGAGGAGCAGTGAGGAGCAGAGAGGAGCAGCGAGGAGCAGAGAGGAGCAGTGAGGAGCAGTGAGGAGCAGAGAGGAGCAGAGAGGAGCAAAGAGGAGCAAAGAGGAGTAAAGAGGAGCAGTGAGGAGCAGTGAGGAGCAGAGAGGAGCAGCGAGGAGCAGAGAGGAGCAGTGAGGAGCAGTGAGGAGCAGAGAGGAGCAAAGAGGAGCAAAGAGGAGTAAAGAGGAGCAGAGAGGAGAAGTGAGGAGCAGAGAGGAGCAGTGAGGAGCAAAGAGGAGCAGAGGGGAGCAGTGAGGAGCAGAGAGGAGCAGTGAGGAGCAAAGAGGAGCAGAGGGGAGCAGTGAGGAGCAGAGAGGAGTAAAGAGGAGCAGAGAGGAGCAGTGAGGAGCAGTGAGGAGTAAAGAGGAGCAGTGATGAGCAGAGAGGAGCAGTCAGGAGTAAAGAGGAGCAGTGATGAGCAGAGAGGAGCAGTGAGGAGTAAAGAGGAGCAGTGAGGAGTAAAGAGGAGCAGTGAGGAGCAGAAACTGGTTTTATTAATAAATGTTTTTTATTTCACATTTTACAGTTTTTACATTTTCAGCAAAATAAATTCAAACTATGTTTAACTTTGTTGTAATAAAACCACTGGTTTAATTCTATTTTGTATTAAAGTCATTGTTTTTTTATTTCTTTCAATAGATTTTTAATGATATGAGGTCTTTATGTCATTTGGTGCAACCATTCATCATGTGGTGTGACCAATAATACCAATAACTGTATTAAATATCACTTTTAATATTAACCACTGATACAGTATGATTAACTGAAATGTATTTTTTAATTCTTAAAATCATTTAAAAGCAATTTACAGGAAAAATAAGTCTTACATACATTTAAGAAGTCAACTGTGACATCATAGAACATAAATATGAGATTATTATTTACAAAAACTCAAAAGACAAACAAATCATTTGTTTCTAAACACTTTATATTACTCAAAACTTGTAAAAAAATTCTCCTTTCCTTCCTTCCTTCCTTCTTTCCTTCCCTCCTTCCTTCATCCCTCCTTTCCTTCCTTCCTTCTTTCCTTCCTTCCTTCCTTCTTCCTCCCTTCTTTCTTCCTCCCTTCCTTCCTCCTTTCCTCCCTTCCATCCTTCCTTCCTTCCATCCTTCCTCCCTCCCTTCCTTCTTCCACCCTTCCTTCCTTCCTTCCTTCCTTCCTCCCTCCCTTCCTTCTTCCTCCCTTCCTTCCTTCCATCCTTCCACCCTTCCTTCCTTCCTTCCTCCCTCCCTTCTTTCTTCCTCCCTTCCTTCCTCCTTTCCTCCCTTCCATCCTTCCTTCCTTCCATCCTCCCTTCCTTCCTCCCTCCCTTCCTTCCTTGACTCGCTGCTGAGCTTTTTAGAGGACTGCTGTGGTGTTGGTGGTTGAAGTGAGGTCGTCAGCAGTGTGAACCCCTTCCTTCCTTCCTTCTTCCTCCCTCCTTCCTTCCTTCCTTCCTTCCTTCCTTCCTTCCTTCCTCGCTTCCATCGTTCCTCCCTCCCTTCCTTCTTCCTCCCTTCATTCCTTCCATCCTTCCACCCTTCCTTCCTTCCTTCCTTCCTCCCTCCCTTCCTTCCTTCCTCCCTCCCTTCCTTCCTCCCTCCCTTCCTTCCTCCCTTCCTTCCTCCCTCCCTTCCTTCCTTGACTCGCTGCTGAGCTTTTTAGAGTACTGCTGTGGTGTTGGTGGTTGAAGTGAGGTCGTCAGCAGTGTGAACCCCTTCCTTCCTTCCTTCTTCCTCCCTCCTTCCTTCCTTCCTTCCTTCCTTCCTTCCTTCCTCGCTTCCATCGTTCCTCCCTCCCTTCCTTCTTCCTCCCTTCATTCCTTCCATCCTTCCACCCTTCCTTCCTTCCTTCCTTCCTCCCTCCCTTCCTTCCTTCCTCCCTCCCTTCCTTCCTCCCTCCCTTCCTTCCTCCCTTCCTTCCTCCCTCCCTTCCTTCCTTGACTCGCTGCTGAGCTTTTTAGAGGACTGCCGTGGTGTTGGTGGTTGAAGTGAGGTCGTCAGCAGTGTGAACCCCCAAGTACTTCACACTGCTGGTCTTCTCCACAGCAGTCCCGTCGATGAGCAGTGGTGCACGATCCTGTTTGCCAGCCCTCCTGAAGTCTATCACAACATAATGTTTCATAAGTCTGTGAGCAGGAAACAGATACACAGCAGGAATGCAGCTTTTTATCCACGTGTTTGTCAAAAGAGATTTATAATATAATAAAGTATAATATAAAATAAATATAATATAATACTTGGCCCCTCCTCTAAACATCCCATAATCAGGGCTAGATGATTGAAGGTCCTTCCTCTTGCTGCCATGAGCTCTGGACAGAGGTGGCTGATATTGAACTGCTAGAAGTTGTAGTTAGTGAGGGCTAACTGTGGTTGTGTTTAGGTTCCCTGTAGGAGCCTCCTGCTTATAGACTCCTTTCACTACTACGCTGGTAAGAGGCTCAGACCAGAGGCCCGTTGGAGGATCTGAACTTTACTTTGAGTCCTGTAAGTGTTAAAAACAAACAATAATAGCTGAGTGTTTCCCATATTTACTCCTGTTGTCCACTCACTCTTGGCCGGAGAGCAGCGATGAGAAATGACAGCAGACTATAACAGAGACTAATATTGGCCTCTCGTCCTCTGCTCTGTCTCACGTGTGACTGACAGCTCTACACTCCCCCTGCTGGAGCCCTGCAGTAACTACACCACCCCTCCCCCTGCTGGAGCCCTGCAGTAACTACACCACCGCTCCCCCTGCTGGAGCCCTGCAGTAACTACACCACCGCTCCCCCTGCTGGAGCCCTGCAGTAACTACACCACCGCTCCCCCTGCTGGAGCCCTGCAGTAACTACACCACCGCTCCCCCTGCTGGAGCCCTGCAGTAACTACACCACCACTCACCCTGCTGGAGCCCTGCAGTAACTTCACCACCGCTCCCCCTGCTGGAGCCCTGCAGTAACTACAACAACACTACAGCTGCTGTTAGATTAACATTAGAAACACAGTGAAATAACATGAAATAAATCAAAATTAATTTAGAATCAATTCACACATTGCTCCACAATGTGTGAATGTGTGACACAAACTCCGTCTAGTCGCAGCAGCTGATCCAGCTGTGATCAGGTTCACGTGACACTGCGGAGGAAAGGACGAGTCATTTCTCTCAAATCAAAGCTCCTCCTTCCTCAGGTGGTTTCCTCAGGTAGAATACAGGTGAGTGCTTACTTTCACCTGTCTGCAAACACGGAAGAGAAGCAGCGCGAGGAAGAGGTAGGCAGTGTATTAATAACAATATGATGAATATGATGTAAAGTGAGAAATGTATTTAACCCTGTAGAAAGCAGAGACATCTCTCCGTATATGCACACTGTAATGAAGCTTTCCAGAGAACTGATTGCAGATATAATGATCAGTCATCACGACATTAAGCAGGCCGCTGGTTTGGCTGCTAGTTATTAGTGATGGCGGATCGATACCTAAATATACATGTTTCCATCCTAATAGTTCATCTTTAAATAATCATTTCATCAGATTATTAAATCTAATATAATGTTCAGAGACCGGCTGTAGTTAGACACACAGGAACAAACTCAGCTGCTGGTTGCAGAAATGTGCGTGTGCATGTGATGGAAAGTTCACTTCCTACATGAACTAGTTCAAAGTTCAGTTCACACATTTTAAAATGAACTAGTTCAGTTCATAGTTCATAATTCAACATGTTGAACTAGTTCATATGTCTTTTTTTCCAATCTGTTGCTGCGAGCTATTATTTTTCTAAATGATTGCCACAGCTCATATAGAACCACAGATCAGTTTTAACACTGAAACTATGCGTCTGATTTGTAAATAGTTGTCAGTAATCACACGAAGATGCTGTATTAATGGTCTGAGGTAGAGCTGCTCTGCTGCCTTCATGTGTTTTTGCCTCCATGCTTCGCATTGTGATGGCGCATGCGGCGGTGCGACTCTGTGCTGGCTGCTGTTGCCAGATTGGGTTTTATTCCCGCTACATGTTAAGGCTGTTTACGGTGTGTTTTAGCCGGGTTTTCTCTCTTGAACCAAGTTAAACTGTGAGAGAGAGCCGTTCACTAACGCCAGAATGAACGCGTTCACAATAACGTTCATCAGGCAGAAATACAGAACGATCAGTTCACGTTCACACAAAATATGAACGAGTGTGTGTGTGTGTGTGTGTGTGTGTGTGTGTGTGTGTGTGTGTGTGTGTGTGTGTGTGTGTGTGTGTGTGTGTGTGTGTGTGTGTGTGTGTGTGTGTGTGTGTGTGTGTGTGTGTGTGTGTGTGTGAGCTGCAGGGTTGAGTGGAGGTGTGTGTTGTGTTGATATTAATGTGTCATTACCAGTGGTGACCAATAGAGGGGGCTGTTGATTGTGAATGAGAGGTAGAGGTTATTCAGTACTGGGATGAGGAAGTAAATAAACGTTGTGAGCTAGTTAGCTCACATGAAAGACAAAAGACTATTCATTTTAAAAGATGAACAAGACATGTGTGTGTGTATGTGTGTGTGTGTGTGCGCGCTGCAGGGTTGAGTGGAGGTGTGTGTGTGTGTGTGTGCGCGTGTGCGTGTGCGTGTGCGTGTGAGCTGCAGGGTTGAGTGGAGGTGTGTGGGGAAGTTTATTAGTGCTGTTGAACGTAACCGCTGTGAAATTATCAGAAAATAACGTTTTATTGATCTGATTCAGGCTTTCTGACTCTCTTCATTCACTCTCTAGCTCGCTCCACCACAGCTAACACAACAGCATCAGTCCATCCGGTGTTTCTGTTTAACTGGTGACTTTCTCACATTATAAGAAACGTTAGGTGGTGAATGAGTCTTCTGAACACTATTTAATTTTAGTGTAACTTAGATAGTATTTATTTATGAGTATTAATGTGAAAGATGAAGAGGGAACCTTTCCTGTGGTCTCGTGTGACTGACAGCTCTACACTCCCCCTGCTGGAGCCCTGCAGTAACTACACCACCGCTCCCCCTGCTGGAGCCTTGCAGTAATTACAACAACACTACAGCTGCTGTTAGATTAACATTAGAAACACACAAAGAACTCTTCTCACAGTGCTGCAGCTGACTAAACTACATTTAAAACACAAGATAAAACTATAACCTTACAATGCTAACAATGTACATTATTACATCTCAGTGTTAAAAGACAAGAAAAGTTATAAGACCATCTCCAAGTGGAATATAGTTTGTCACAGTTTGGTTAGAGTACGGGCCTTTGTTTCTAATCCTTTTTCTTTTTCTTGTCATTATTTAAAGCTTGGTGCAGTTCTTGAGCTCTATCTAAATCATCCAGGAGTTATGAGCTCCATATAAATTCAGAGAGGTCCTTTTTGTGTGTTTCTAGTATAACACTGGTTGCCTGTATTTCAGTGGATACTTGCTTATGATGTGTGATCTTCTGAGAGTGTACTGCTGTTTTCTTTTCTCTATTTTTGGGTTCAAAGCTTTATTAGGAGCCTCCATTCCTGCCTGTGTATTTCAGCTGCAAGTATCAAGTAATATAGTCAGTGCTGCATGTTTTTAAAGTGTTACTGAGCAGTTAGCTGTTCATGTGTGAACTCTGTCACACTATTACTAATAATAATGTACATTGATATTAATATTGCTATTGTACTGCCCATTGTTCCACTATGACAGCACTATGTAAACTTTCACTGACTGCTAATACTATAAAATCATTTATATGAGTATGAATGTAATATACAGTAGGGGAGACTAGGGTAAGTTGAGCCAAAGAGTCATTGAGCCACCCCTTGTTGCTAGGAAATGGTAAAAAAACATTGATCATGTGACCAAATATTTAGTAGGCTCATCTTACCCCATACAAAGGGGAAGTTGTGTTTTTTTTTGGACATGCTATATTATGGAAACAGTTATGTTTACACTCATTCTATTTGATATATATGTAGCGATAAAACTATGATTTCCTTGATGTAGTGATCCTAAATATGAAAAATGGCTCATCTTACCCCAGTCTCCTCTATGTACTCCATATAATATAAAGATTAGACTCATCTTTTGGGTCATTTTCATCACAGCACCCTGCTGGTTGTAATGAATGAGCATGTTGTTGTGTTTGTGTGTAGGTGTTTCTCTGCTATGGATCAGTGTGAGGACAGAGAGGAGGGAGTCCCTCCCTCTAAAAGCTCTCTGTGTGGGGAACATGACAGCCAGACCAAAGCTCAGAGGTGAGATGAGGATCTCTAACTGTCCATCACTGTTCTCCACTCACATCACTCCACCATCATTATTCACACTCACTGTCACATCTGACACTCAACTACTGAATAATAAGTCACAATAACTCAGAATGAACTACAAACTTTGTGAGTTAACAAAGAGCTCAACCACTGATTAGTCAACTAATCAACTAAGATGAGACAGCATCTTTCATCAGATGACATTTTGATGAACAGGAGAACGTTTCTCATCCACTGTCTTCTTACTGATTTTCATTCTGCTTCTAAAACTTCAGCTGCTGACAGTCTGCTCAACATTCATCTTTTTAAACTCTTTGATTTGTTGTTTG
Organism: Scomber scombrus; assembly: GCF_963691925.1. NCBI lineage: Eukaryota > Metazoa > Chordata > Actinopteri > Scombriformes > Scombridae > Scomber > Scomber scombrus. The sequence continues at coordinate 33,347,709 of NC_084974.1, read as the reverse complement.
ATAGTATCACGATGCAGCAGCAGAGAGCAGACTCTCCTGAACCCAGCTGTGTGTCCATGAAGAGTGACTGGTCTATGGATGAGCCTATTAAGTTTAAAGATGGACAACCTGCTGATGGAAGGTAAGAAGTTAAAAATGGTTGGTTGGCTGTTTAGGCTGAATATACCTCCTGTGTTATGTGGGGCGGAACAGGTGAACCAGGCACAAACACCACAGACAGGTGAAAGAAAATGAGTGAGAGCAGTATATGTAGTGAGGAGCTGATGATGGAATTACACAGTGGCAGCAAGTGAGCAGGTGGGTTTGAAACCGAAGGCAGGGACAGAAACAGACAGGACAACACAAACAGAGCTTCAACAGGAATCATGACAGTCGCCCCTCAAGGGACAGCTCCCAAATGTCCCTCCAGGCTGGTCAGGAGGGAGAAAACAAAGAGGAGAAAGAAGGCAGGGCTGATGGGCAGGACCACTCTGGAGGTTGAAAGATCTGCTCAGGGCAGAAACTTTGGAGACCAAGGTGTCAACAAAACCACGTAGAAAGCAGACCAAGAGACAGGAGGAACTTAGCAGGGGGGGGCTGATGTTTTGGGAGCTGGCTGGGTGTCTATGGAGGCAGCAGAGACTCAGTGAAGCTGGACTGCAGTTCTTTGGTGTTAACTACATGCTTTTTTCACTTCTTTATTCATATCAGGATGCAGCAGCAGAGAGCAGACTCTCCTGAACCCAGCTGTGTGTCCATAAAGAGTGACCGGTCTATGGGTTGTCCTGTTAACTTTAAAGATGGACAACCTGATGATGGAAGGTAAGAATTTAACATCCAATAATCAGAGCAGCATTTACAGGAGTTCATTAAGTCATCATGACAGAACATCTTTAATAAGCTGAGTGCAGATTTGAGTCATTAAATGTCCTTAAACGTGATGTTTTCTCCACAGAGTTCAGCAGCAGAGCTCAGAGGTTCCCAGTGATCAGTCTGCACAGCAGCATCAAACACAGCTGGACTCCATATTTATGGTGTGTACATGTACAAACACACCTTTTACTATTAACTCCATCAACCACAGATGAAATACTAAAGTAGCATTCAGGTCCTAACAGTGTCCATGCTGCTCTGTTTAGACCAGCAGGCCTTCAGACTGACACATGAATCACATGTTGTGTTCTACCAGTTTAAATGAAATGTTCACTTTATCTTTCTGTTCCAGCTGCTGGAGGAGAACATCGTCACTTTTGTGAAGAACGAGCTGAAGAGAGTCCAGAGGGGTCTGAGTCCAGATGACCCAGAATGCTTAGAGAGTCAGAGTGAGGATGAGGAGGTGTTGGACGGTGAGGAGGAAGAGCAGAGGAGGAGCAGCAGAGAGGCATTTCTGAAGATCACACTGCACTTCCTGAGGAGAATGAAGCAGGAGGAGCTGGCTGAGCGTCTGCAGAGCAGTAAGAGGATTTTAACAGATTTAACATGATGGAGAGGAAATGGAGGCAACATGGGAGAGGTTTATATTTCAAACTCTGCTGTAAATATGCTGCACACATCTGCATCAGATCAGAGGCTGTTTGTCCTCCACTGATGAGCTGAATAAAACTGATGGAGGAGGAAAAACTACACAGACACACTTACATGTTCAGATTTCTAGACTTTCTTTAGGATCCACTCACTGATTTCATTTGTTGTTTGTTCATTCAGGAACTCGGGCTGCAAAGTGTCGACGTAAACTCAAGTCTAACCTGGAGAAGAAGTTCCAGTGTCTGTTTGAGGGGATCGCTAAAGCAGGAAACCCAACCCTTCTGAATCAGATCTACACACCGCTCTACATCACAGAGGGAGGGACTGCAGAGGTCAATGATGAACATGAGATCAGACAGATTGAAACAGCATCCAGGAAACCAGACAGACCAGAAACAACAATCAGACAAGAAGACTTCTTTAAAGCCTCACCTGGAAGAGATGAAGCAATCAGAACAGTGATGACAAAGGGAGTGGCTGGCATTGGGAAAACAGTCTTAACACAGAAGTTCACTCTGGACTGGGCTGAAGACAAAGCCAACCAGGACATACACTTCACATTTCCATTCACTTTCAGAGAGCTGAATGTGCTGAAAGAGAAAAAGTACAGCTTGGTGGAACTTGTTCATCACTTCTTTACTGAAACCAAAGAAGCAGGAATCTGCAGGTTTGAAGAGTTCCAGGTTGTGTTCATCTTTGACGGTCTGGATGAGTGTCGACTTCCTCTGGACTTCCACAACAATGAGATCCTGACTGATGTTACAGAGTCCACCTCAGTGGATGTGCTGCTGACAAACCTCATCAGGGGGAAACTGCTTCCCTCTGCTCGCCTCTGGATAACCACACGACCTGCAGCAGCCAATCAGATCCCTCCTGAGTGTGTCGGCATGGTGACAGAGGTCAGAGGGTTCACTGACCCACAGAAGGAGGAGTACTTCAGGAAGAGATTCAGAGATGAGGAGCAGGCCAGCACCATCATCTCCCACATCAAGACATCACGAAGCCTCCACATCATGTGCCACATCCCAGTCTTCTGCTGGATCACTGCTACAGTTCTGGAGGATGTGTTGAAAAGCAGAGAGAGAGGAGAGCTGCCCAAGACCCTGACTGAGATGTACATCCACTTCCTGGTGCTTCAGTCCAAACTGAAGAACGTCAAATATGATGGAGGAGCTGAGACAGATCCACACTGGAGTAAGAAGAGCAGGAAGATGATTAAGTCTCTGGGAAAACTGGCTTTTGAGCAGCTGCAGAAAGGCAACCTGATCTTCTATGAATCAGACCTGACAGAGTGTGGCATCGATATCAGAGCAGCCTCAGTGTATTCAGGAGTGTTCACACAGGTCTTTAAAGAGGAGAGAGGGCTGTACCAGGACAAGGTGTTCTGCTTCGTCCATCTGAGCCTTCAGGAGTTTCTGGCTGCTCTTCATGTCCATCTGAAATTCATCAAGTCTGGAGTCAATCTGCTGGAAGAAGAACAAACAACTTCCTGGTCTGAAGTGTTCGGAGGCAAATCACCACGTTTCTACCAGAGAGCTGTGGACGAGGCCTTAAACAGCCCAAATGGACACCTGGACTTGTTCCTCCGCTTCCTCCTGGGTCTTTCACTGCAGACCAATCAGACTCTCCTACGAGGTCTGCTGACACAGACAGGAAGTAGCTCAAAGACCAATCAGAAAACAGTTGATTACATCAAGAAGAAGATCAGTGAGAATGTGTCTGTAGAGAGAAGCATCAATCTGTTCCACTGTCTGAATGAACTGAATGATCGTTCTCTAGTGGAGGAGATCCAACAGTCCCTGAGATCAGGAAGTCTCTCCACAGATAAACTGTCTCCTGCTCAGTGGTCAGCTCTGGTCTTCATCTTACTGTCATCAGAAAAAGATCTGGACGTGTTCGACCTGAAGAAATACTCTGCTTCAGAGGAGGCTCTTCTGAGGCTGCTGCCAGTGGTCAAAGCCTCCAACAAAGCTCTGTAGGTGCACACAGAACTATCCAGATTAATGTAGTTTCATCTTTGCTCAATGAAGAAAAGTAATGTTTGCAATTCTTTTGTTCTGCTGATTCTTCTCCAGGTTGAGTGACTGTAACCTCTCAGAGAGAAGCTGTGTAGCTCTGTCCTCAGTTCTCAGCTCCCAGTCCTCTAGTCTGAGAGATCTGGACCTGAGTCACAACAACCTGCAGGATTCAGGAGTGAAGCAGCTTTCAGCTGGACTGGAGAGTCCACACTGTGGACTGGAAACTCTCAGGTCAGTTTTATTACTGTGTATATAAAGTCATATTTTTGGCTTCTCCTCAGTTTGTAGTTTACATGAAGAGTTTATGATAAAAAGATTTAATCTCATCATTTAACTTTTTAAACGTTTGAACACTGAATGAAATTAAGTTAGAATATTATGGAAGACACTAAGTTGCCTAATTAAATGATTGTGATCACACAGTGAACATTGTTGGAATGAAAAATAAGAACTAAGTTAAAACATCAGTAAATTTCTCTGAAATCTTCTTTAGATATTCTGTGGAACAATGTTTAACTTTAACGACATTTCTTCTTCAACATAAATCAGAATGCAGCCTCCAGCAGGAACATGTGCTTTCTCTCCTACTACTAACCTAAAATGTATCTGCATGACACCAACATACAGCAGGGGGCGCTGAGTGTCAGCATAAAGGCCTGAAAGACAAAATCCTGTTTATCTCATTAGATGAACTGTTCTGTGTGTTCAGTCTGTCAGGATGTCTGATCACAGAGGAAGGCTGTGCTTCCCTGGCCTCAGCTCTGCGCTCCAACCCCTCCCATCTGAGAGAGCTGGACCTGAGCTACAATCATCCAGGAGACTCAGGAGAGAAGCTTCTGTCTGCTGGACTGGAGGATCCACACTGGAGACTGGACACTCTCAGGTATGGACAGACAGGTGGACACTGTCAGGTATGGACAGACAGGTGGACACTCTCAGGTATGGACAGACAGGTGGACACTCCCAGGTATGGACAGACAGGTGGACACTCTCAGGTATGGACAAACAGGTGGACACTCTCAGGTATGGACAGACAGGTGGACACTCTCAGGTATGGACAGACAGGTGGACACTCTCAGGTATGGACAGATGGACACTCTCAGGTATGGACAGACAGTTGGACACTCTCAGGTATGGACAGACAGGTGGACACTCTCAGGTATGGACAGACAGGTGGACACTCTCAGGTATGGACAGATGGACAGACACTCTGACTAACTGAGGGACTATGGTTCATGTTTAATGGTGGATATGAGTGAAGGTGTATGAAGCTGATTGTGTCTTTGTCTCTTCCTCCAGGATGGACCATGGTGGACCGCAGAGAATGAACTGTGAGTGTGTTTTCAGTTTGATTCATGAGAACTTTGAGAAAAACTGGATGAAATATGTAAAAGAAGTGAAAAAAGTTCAAAATGATGGAAAATGTGTTTTGTCAGAAATGGGCGTGGCCTAAACTGACATTTATCTTGAACCAATGAATCCATGAAACAGAAATTTCCTTCTGTTCCTTCACAGTTCAGGAGTTAAAAGAGAAATGTTTTATAAATGTCCACATGGTGGCGCTACCTGCTCCAAAATGTCCCTCATGTCTCTCCTGCAGATAAAGTTCATTCATTCATACTGACTTCAGCTGTTTGGAGCATTTGGACAAAAATGTGTTTGTAACAGACGACAGTTTGAGATGAAAATAATCAGTGGCGGCTGGTGAACATTTTTTTTGGGGGGGGCAGTTTGTTGGGGAGGGGGGTCCTAGAGTTAGTGTCAAACAAACCGTAGCACCACTTCATCAAATTTAAAAAAGAAGGAAAGGAAAGACAATCTAAAAACAACACAACACACTGTAATGGTGCCTAAACACAGCCGGTAGTACTACTTGAACATAACTTCTCAATGACTCTCTGGTTAAAGTCAGTCACCAGTCTCTTTACCATTGACAGCATGGCCAGTGCCTCTCCTGGGTCATGATGGTGTTTCTGAGAAAAGTTTGAATTCTTTTCATGGTTGAGAAGCACTTCTCAGCTTCCGCTGTGGTCATGGGTGATGAGGATCTTTAGGAAAGTGACAGTCTCTGAGAAGACTTCTTTCTTCCTTCAAGGTGTTGCTCAGTGCATCCTCAGGAAATGTTCAAACCTGTCCCCCAGCAGCAAGGTGGCACTAACTAGGTAGTTTATAAATGAGAAGTGTTCCCTGGTGTGTCCCAGTATGGTATCTCTGACCCACAGAGACAGGAATAAAACATAATCAGACATGACAAAATGTCCATTTCACTCACATCACCTAAAGTTACCAACAGTTAAAGTAAAGTTACCAATAAGTCAATGTGCTTAAAAAGAGACACCACCATATATATTGTAGTTATTGTGTCATCAACTAGGTGCACTTTTAGCCTTGTGAACTTGAATTAAAAAGGTTATTAAAAAACTCACCTAACACAGTCTCATAAGTTTAAATAGTTTGTCTAGTGTTTAAGATCTGTAAGAGGACAAACTTAGATTACAAGACAAATTGTTAATTTTGTACATTTTTCTGACCTGCGTTGAACAAAAGTCATTTCCACCACATCTCAATATACAACTGTTATTTAATTATAAATAACTTTACCACTGTAGAATCTTCTGAGACCCTTTTTATAACTATTTTACCAGTTTTTCTATAATGTGCAATAATCATACATCTGTCCAATCACAGTAGATTAAAAACATAAAACAACAATTTGCTGCCAATAAAAGTGGGCGTGTCCTGGAAAACTGAAGTAAGCCAATAAGAGAGCAGCCTCAGGTCACGTGCTTGTGAAGGGTTTACATTGACTCTCATTGGAATCAATTTATAATGAATGCTGACAGGTGCTGAGAGACTTACAGCTGCATTTTACAAGCTAATATGTTTTATTTCATAATTTTATGTTATGTCTTTTGTGTTAATGTTTATTTTCAGACATAAACGAAAAATTTCAAATCCAAAAGGAAAAAAAAAAATCAACCAAGAATGAAACAAATAAAAGAAGCAGACAATGACATTCTTCTGTCAGTAACTGAGCCTGAAAAGGAGCAGGATGAAGTTTACACTTATTTAATTCCTGCCTCTAATTCACAACTTACATTTCTGTACCTGTGTTCCTGTGTAGTATATAGAAATATATTATTATTAATATTATTATCACTATCATTACCGTCTATATCACCATTATTATCTAGTCCTAGTATCATTATTATTATTACCATCATCATCATCATCATCATCATCATCATCATCATCATCATCATCATCATCATCACTTTCATAAATATTATCACCATTAACTCAAAGTAATATAAATAATAGTACACAAAGGACCAAGTCCATTGTCATCCACTCATTTTTGGACACAACCAAATCACATATAATACACATACATATAAATATACATATATAATAATAGCATCTTAATTCCTATACCTACTGAAGATCATTTCTTTGTACCTCTTTATAAAAATCTTAATGTTTGGACATTCCCTCAGTTCCACATTTAGACTGCTGCATAGCCTCACACCACAAACACAAATACAAAAGTTCCTCCTCATCGTTCGCACGCTAACAGTTTAGAAATAAGTCTGACCTCTTAGATTGTAGCCCTCCTCTCTTACACTGAACATGTTTTGGATATTTGCAGGCAGTTGGTTGTTTTTTGCTTCGTACATTGTTTGAGCTATTTGAAATTCCACCAGATCAGCAAACTTCAGTAAATGAGACAGTAAGAATAATGGATTTGAATGATCCCTGTACTCTGCATGATGGATGTTGCAAATTGCTCTTTTCTGAAGAATAAACAATGACTGTACATTAGATTTGTAATTATTGGCCCAAACTTCAGCGCAGTAACTTAAGTATGGTGAGACCAGTGAACAGTACAAAATGTGAAGCGCTTTATAATCCAGGACCTGTTTGGCTTCACTTAATACTGCAATGCTCCTTTTGGGATGTATATGTTTAATGTTTGCCTTCCAACAAAGCTTTTCATCAATTATGACCCCAACAAATCTATTTTCAGTAACCTGTTCAATATTCACACCATCTATCTGTATTTTTACTTGTTTGTTTCTTCTGCAGTGAAACAACATTACTTTAGTTTTATTCAAATTTAGTGACAATTTATTTTTATCAAACCAGGTTTTTAGTTTGATCATTTCCATGGTTACCATATCTTGTAGTTAATCATCACCCGAACAAAAACTATGAGTGTGATCCGCAGAAAGAACAAGCTTCAATACCTTTGATATGTGACATATGTCATAAAACATGTTGGTCCCAATACTGACCCCTGTGGGACCGCAGGTCCAAACATTTAGAGCAACTGTCACCTAACCTCACAAACTGCTGTCTGTTACTTTAATAACTTTGAATCCAAACCAAGACTTCTCCCCTAATCCCATAACGTTCCTATGTATTTAATAAGAGGATAACTCATTTTCTGAGATCCATTTTTAATAATACTGTTCAGAAAGCTCCATATTTCCTTCATATTGCCTGTTTGTTTCTAATAGTGTCCTATAGTACTCCTTCTTTCTTGCCCTCAACATGTTAGTTCACTTATTTTTATACTTCTTATATTTATTTTCTGACTTTTGAGTTTTATATTTTATGAACTCATTTATTAAACCCTTAGTTAGCCATGGACATTCAGCATGTTTTATTTGTTTAGTATATTGTTTTATTGGACAGTTTATATTATATAATGACCTGAACTGTTGAATTTACATTCAGACAAACATCAGACGCAGCTGGAATCAAGTTTCACTTTGAAAAACATTCTCATCTAAAGGTCCACTTACTCTGTATGTCCAAAGCTTTCAGTCACATCTCATGGTCTTCCTCAGTGATGGAGGGTCTCAGTTGTCATGGAGATGGTTTAAGTTTGAATGGTTTCAGTAAAGTAGTTAATAAATCAACAGATGATAAACTGCAGCTGTATTGTGTCTCGTTCTCTCCATCAGATGCCTGTGAACTGGAACTGGATCCAAACACAATGAACACAAACCTCAAACTGTCTGATAACAACAGGAAGGTGACACATGTGGAGGAGCATCAGTCATATCCTGATCATCCAGACAGATTTGACTACTGGTCTCAGCTGCTGTGTAGAAATGTTCTGACTGGTCGATGTTACTGGGAGGTCGAGTGGAGAGGAAGAGTTTATATATCAGTGAGTTACAGAAGAATCAGAAGGAAAGGAGGCAGTGATGACTGTGTGTTTGGATATAATGATCAGTCCTGGAGTCTGGAGTGCTCTGATGGTGGTTACTCTGTCCGTCACAATAAGAGAGAAACATCCATCTCCTCCTCCTCCTCCTCCTCCTCCTCCTCCTCCTCCTCCTCCTCCTCCTCCTCCTCCTCCTCCTCCTCCTCCTCCTCCTCCTCCTCTGTCTCTAACAGAGTAGCAGTGTATGTGGACTGTCCTGCTGGCACTCTGTCCTTCTACAGAGTCTCCTCTGACACACTGATCCACCTCCACACCTTCAACACCACATTCACTGATCCTCTGTGTGCTGGGTTTGCAGTCTGGTGGTCTGGTTCCTCAGTGTCTCTGTAGGAGGAGCAGAGAGGAGTAGAGAGGAATAAAGAGGAGTAAAGAGGAGTAAAGAGGAGCAGAAACTGGTTTTATTAATAAATGTTTTTATTTCACATTTTACAGTTTTTACATTTTCAGCAAAATAAATTCAAACTATTTTGAACTTTGTTGTTTTCATGTTTTTATTCAACAAACTCAAAACAAACATTTTAAATATTCTCATTATTTTTCAAACATTACAGAAACATTTCATCATTTTTACAATCAAATATATTTGAATGTTTTTTTAAATAACGCTAAAAGTTAAAAACATTTGTGATATTTTATAAAATCCACCTGTTTGAGGAATACACACGGCTCAACCAAATCACCTTCCACAGAAGCCTCACACCAGTCAAAAGAATTGGAGGACCCTGGGGAATAACATTCTCTGATGGCAACCACATCAGTGGTGGAACCCCAGGTAAGAGGAAGGAAGTGCCTGAGGGAGCACATTCACCTGCGCACCCATACAGGAAGCATGGTCTGAAATGTTTGGAGCTGGCTCAGTCAGCTCTCTTGCCTGCTCCTGGAGACACCTCACAACCACAGCTCCTGATCGACCATTGAAGACACCACTGGTACAGAACAGTAGATGTTTAAGTTTGGAGGCCATGCTTCCCAAATGCTTTGATTGTGTGTTTGTGGTTGCAATGGTTATTTTTGTTGAGTAAATTGGAAACTTTATTATGATTTTATAGAAGTACTTTGGTACTCGTGCTTTGTTTCTAGTACTCTAATAGTGACCTTTGGTGTAGCTTGTTACTTTAATTGTTAACCTTTTTGAAATGATTTGAGTTGAATTAATCTGAATAAGTTTAATTTCATTTCATTTATCAAGTAACATTAACATTTATTAATTCATTTATTCTTTATATTAAGAAGTGTGAACTGAAATTATTTGCTATTAATGCCTTTGTCTTTCTGTTTATCCTAGGTTATTAACCTATTCTGTTACACCCCATTCATCCCCTTCTGCCCCAAAATAAAAAACTCAAGATTGAACAGAATTGAGTCCATCGTGTCCTTCAGCAGTTGATCAGCCGTTTTCAAGTTTGGGCAGAGCTGTGGTCAACAAATACACACTTCAACAGCACATAACTTGACAGTAATGCATTATTTATTTCTAACTGTTCTAATCTATTTGACCAGAATGACTCCCATGCAAGGTAAAGACTGCTTGCCATTGGCAGTGTGTTAATTCTGAGCCTGCAGCAGGAGCAGTGTACCCTGCTAGGAGAAGAGAATCATTCAATAATCAAAACTGACTTATTCCATCGTCAAGTTAAATGAAAAGTTTGTTCATGACAAAGCCATGAATGCGTGCTGCACTTATGTTTTAAACAATGTTCATGAAATGTTTGAGTTTATTAAAATTCTGTGAAATTGTAATAAAACCACTGGTTTAATTCTATTTTGTATTAAAGTCATTGTTTTTTTATTTCTTTCAATCGATTTTTAATGATATGAGGTCTTTATGTCATTTGGTGCAACCATTCATCATGTGGTGTGACCAATAATACCAATAACTGTATTAAATATCACTTTTAATATTAACCACTGATACAGTATGATTAACTGAAATGTATTTTTTAATTCTTAAAATCATTTAAAAGCAATTTACAGGAAAAATAAGTCTTACATACATTTAAGAAGTCAACTGTGACATCATAGAACATAAATATGAGATTATTATTTACAAAAACTCAAAAGACAAACAAATAATTTGTTTCTAAACACTTTAAATTACTCAAAACTTGTAAAAAGATATTTAAGCATGTTAAATAAATTCATTTATTTTAAGATAGATCATGGGTTAGGGTTAGGCACCACATGACTTTTTTAAGGTCAGTTCTAATTCATCGAGATGAAAAAACACATAAAACACCTAATTTACTATTTTAATATGAATTTATGTGAACTCAACATTCTTAATGTTTGAACTACTGCAATAGATATTCTCATTTTAGCTTTTTTTAAATTGACCTGTTGAAAATCCTGATACGTCATTGACCCTTTTATATAAGGCTTCCTTCCTTCCTTCTTCCTCCCTTCTTTCTTCCTCCCTTCTTTCTTCCTCCCTTCCTTCCTCCTTTCCTTCCTTCCTTCCTTCTTTCCTTCCCTCATTTCCTTCCTCCCTCCAAGTACTTCACACTGCTGGCCTTCTCCAGTTTGTCAAAAGAGATATATAATATAATAAAGTATAATATAAAATAAATATAATATAATACTTGGCCCCTCCTCTAAACATCCCATAATCAGGGCTAGATGATTGAAGGTCCTTCCTCTTGCTGCCATGAGCTCTGGACAGAGGTGGCTGATATTGAACTGCTAGAAGTTGGAGTTAGTGAGGGCTAACTGTGGTTGTGTTTAGGTTCCCTGTAGGAGCCTCCTGCTTATAGACTCCTTTCACTACTACGCTGGTAAGAGGCTCAGACCAGAGGCCCGTTGGAGGATCTGAACTTTACTTTGAGTCCTGTAAGTGTTAAAAACAAACAATAATAGCTGAGTGTTTCCCATATTTACTCCTGTTGTCCACTCACTCTTGGCCGGAGAGCAGCGATGAGAAATGACAGCAGACTATAACAGAGACTAACATTAGCCTCTCGCCCTCAGCTCTGTCTCACGTGTGACTGACAGCTCTACACTCCCCCTGCTGGAGCCCTGCAGTAACTACACCACGCTCCCCCTGCTGGAGCCCTGCAGTAACTACACTACCGCTCCCCCTGCTGGAGCCCTGCAGTAACTACACCACCGCTCCCCCTGCTGGAGCCCTGCAGTAACTACACCACCGCTCCTCCTGATGGAGCCCTGCAGTAACTACACCACCGCTCCCCCTGCTGGAGCCCTGCAGTAACTACACCACCGCTCCCCCTGCTGGAGCCCTGCAGTAACTACACCACCGCTCCCTCTGCTGGAGCCCTGCAGTAACTACACCACCGCTCCCCCTGCTGGAGCCCTGCAGTAACTACACCACCCCTCCCCCTGCTGGAGCCCTGCAGTAACTACACCATCGCTCCCCCTGCTGGAGCCCTGCAGTAACTACAACAACACTACAGCTGCTGTTAGATTAACATTAGAAACACAGTGAAATAACATGAAATAAATCAAAATTAATTTAGAATCAATGAAGTAAAAAAAAAAATCTAAAGTGAAATAACATAAAATAAATTAAAATTAATTTAGAATCAATTCACACATTGTGGAGACACAAACTCCGTCTAGTCGCAGCAGCTGATCCAGCTGTGATCAGGTTCACGTGACACTGCGGAGGAAAGGACGAGTCATTTCTCTCAAATCAAAGCTCCTCCTTCCTCAGGTGGTTTCCTCAGGTAGAATACAGGTGAGTGCTTACTTTCACCTGTCTGCAAACACGGAAGAGAAGCAGCGCGAGGAAGAGGTAGGCAGTGTATTAATAACAATATGATGAATATGATGTAAAGTGAGAAATGTATTTAACCCTGTAGAAAGCAGAGACATCTCTCCGTATATGCACACTGTAATGAAGCTTTCCAGAGAACTGATTGCAGATATAATGATCAGTCATCACGACATTAAGCAGGCCGCTGGTTTGGCTGCTAGTTATTAGTGATGGCGGATCGATACCTAAATATACATGTTTCCATCCTAATAGTTCATCTTTAAATAATCATTTCATCAGATTATTAAATCTAATATAATGTTCAGAGACCGGCTGTAGTTAGACACACAGGAACAAACTCAGCTGCTGGTTGCAGAAATGTGCGACGGACAGTGATGGAAAGTTCACTTCCTACATGAACTAGTTCAAAGTTCAGTTCACACATTTTAAAATGAACTAGTTCAGTTCATAGTTCATAATTCAACATGTTGAACTAGTTCATAGTTCTTTTGTTTCCAATCTGTTGCTGCGAGCTATTATTTTTCTAAATGATTGCCACAGCTCATATAGAACCACAGACAGCAATTATTTGATCAGTTTTAACACTGAAACTATGCGTCTGATTTGTAAATAGTTGTCAGTAATCATACGAAGATGCTGTATTAATGGTCTGAGGTAGAGCTGCTCTGCTGCCTTCATGTGTTTTTGCCTCCATGCTTCGCATTGTGATGGCGCATGCGGCGGTGCGACTCTGTGCTGGCTGATGTTGCCAGATTGGGTTTTATTCCCGCTACATGTTAAGGCTGTTTACGGTGTGTTTTAGCCGGGTTTTCTCTCTTGAACCAAGTTAAACTGTGAGAGAGAGCCGTTCACTAACGCCAGAATGAACGCGTTCACAATAACGTTCATCAGGCAGAAATACAGAACGATCAGTTCACGTTCACACAAAATATGAACGAGTTCGTGTGTGTGTGTGTGTGTGTGTGTGTGTGTGTGTGTGTGTGTGTGTGTGTGTGTGTGTGTGTGTGTGTGTGTGTGTGTGTGTGTGTGTGTGTGTGTGTGTGTGTGTGTGTGTGTGTGTGTGTGTGTGTGTGTGTGAGAGAGCTGCAGGGTTGAGTGGAGGTGTGTGGGGAAGTTTATTAGTGCTGTTGAACGTAACCGCTGTGAAATTATCAGAAAATAACGTTTTATTGATCTGATTCAGGCTTTCTGACTCTCTTCATTCACTCTCTAGCTCGCTCCACCACAGCTAACACAACAGCATCAGTCCATCCGGTGTTTCTGTTTAACTGGTGACTTTCTCACATTATAAGAAACGTTAGGAGGTGAATGAGTCTTCTGAACACTATTTAATTTTAGTGTAACTTAGATAGTATTTATTTAGTATTAATGTGAAAGATGAAGAGAGAACCTTTCCTGTGGTCTCGTGTGACTGACAGCTCTACGCTCCCCCTGCTGGAGCCCTGCAGTAACTACACCACCGCTCCCCCTGCTGGAGCCTTGCAGTAACTACAACAACACTACAGCTGCTGTTAGATTAACATTAGAAACACACAAAGAACTCTTCTCACAGTGCTGCAGCTGACTAAACTACATTTAAAACACAAGATATTGCCACAGCTCATATAGAACCACAGACAGCCATTATTTTATCCGTTTTAACACTGGGTTCATTGAACGCGTTCAGGCTCAACACTGACAAGTATTATTGTTTCTTTTTTTGGTATGATTTAAAATTTTAAAAACGCATCCATATCGGTATCAGGACACTAAACTCACTGATTCTAGCCTCATTTTATATTTATTGTTATAGGACCATCTCCAAGTGGAATATAGTTTGTCACAGTTTGGTTAGAGTACGGGCCTTTGTTTCTGATCCTTTTTCTTTACTTTCACTTTCTTTGTCTTTTCTTGTCATTATTTAAAGCGGGCTTGGTGCAGTTCTTGAGCTCTATCTAAATCATCAGGAGTTATGAGCTCCATATAAATTCAGAGTTGTCCTTTTTGTGTGTTTCTAGTATAACACTGGTTGCCTGTATTTCAGTGGATACTTGCTTATGATGTGTGATCTTCTGAGAGTGTACTGCTGTTTTCTTTTCTATATTTTTTGTGTTCAAAGCTTTATTAGGAGCCTCCATTCCTGCCTGTGTATTTCAGCTGCAAGTATCAAGTGATTTAGTCAGTGCTGCATGTTTTTAAAGTGTTACTGAGCAGTTAGCTGTTCATGTGAACTCTGTCACACTATTAATAATAATAATGTACATTGATATTAATATTACTACTGTACTGCCCATTGTTCCACTATGACAGCACTATGTAAACTTTCACTGACTGCTAATACTATAAAATGAGTTATATGAGTATGAACATGTAATATACAGTAGGGGAGACTGGGGTAAGTTGAGCCAAAGAGTCATTGAGCCACCCCTTGTTGCTAGGAAACGGTAAAAAACATTGATCATGTGACCAAATATTTAGGAGGAAGGCATCATTTCATGGAGTCTGTGAAGGTAAGAACCACATGGGTAAAGAGGTTAGATCTTTATTTCCAAAAAAACATTTTTCACTCTTGAAAGTGAATTTAGTCTATCATAAGTTTCATGAGAACCATGTGTTTAAACCAAAATAGATAATTTTAAATTAATTGTGGTATCTATGAGCTACAACATGAGGTCATAAACCTAGCATAACAGTGCACCGTGTTAGCTGTGGGGACTAATAAAGTCACAATGGTAGCTCTGGGGTAAGTTGAGCCGGTGGGTTGGGGATAGATGGAACAAGAGGAAGATGGAGGGAGGAGTTTAACGAAGATGGATAGAAGAGAGGATAGATAGAGGAAGAAAGGAAATAAGATGAGAGGATGAGAGTTTCAGTTCAGATTGTTCAAATGTGTTACTAGTCCATAACTGACCACAGCTGTTAATGTTCTCTTCCCAAGCGCACTTTAAGGCATTCTCATGGTTAAATGTTTTTTTTACAAAACAGCCGTTTAGCAATAATATGCAATAATAATTTTTAACCACTTTTTTTGGACATGCTATATTATCGAAACAGTTATTTTTATACTCATTCTGATTGAACGGATGCACAACATCCTGAAATATATGCAACTATGATTGCCTTGATGTAGTGATCCTAAATATGAAAAATGGCTCATCTTACCCCAGTCTCCTCTATGTACTCCATATAATATAAAGATTAGAATCATCTTTTGGGTCATTTTCATCACAGCACCCTGCTGGTTGTAATGAATGAGCATGTTGTTGTGTTTGTGTGAAGGTGTTTCTCTGCTATGGATCAGTGTGAGGACAGAGAGGAGGGAGTCCCTCCCTCTAAAAGCTCTCTGTGTGGGGAACATGACAGCCAGACCAAAGCTCAGAGGTGAGATGAGGATCTCTAACTGTCCATCACTGTTCTCCACTCACATCACTCCACTATCATTATTCACACTCACTGTCACATCTGACACTCAACTACTGAATAATAAGTCACAATAACTCAGAATGAACTACTAACTTTGTGAGTTAACAAAGAGCTCAACCACTGATTAGTCAACTAATCAACTAAGATGAGACAGCATCTTTCATCAGATGACATTTTGATGAACAGGAGAACGTTTCTCATCCACTGTCTTCTTACTGATTTTCATTCTGCTTCTAAAACTTCAGCTGCTGACAGTCTGCTCAAAATTCATCTTTTTAAACTCTTTGATTTGTTGTTTGTTTGTATCAGGATGCAGCAGCAGAGAGCAGACTCTCCTGAACCCAGCTGTGTGTCCATGAAGAGTGACTGGTCTATGCCTCGTCCTATTAACTTTAAAGATGGACAACCTGCTGATGGAAGGTAAGAATGCAATAATGGTTGGTTGGCTATTTGGGCTGAATAAACCTCCTGTGTTATGTGGGGCGGAGCAGGTGAACCAGGCACAAACACCACAGACAGGTTCAATGGAAACAGTTTTAATGCTCAGAAACCAACAGACAGGCTTACAGACCATAAAGGGAAAGCAGTTCAAATAAGGTTGAAACCAGCAGGAACAGGTAACAAGAGGAACAGGTAACAAGAGGAACAGCATCTCATCATGATACAGGTTGATGGTCTACCTGCTGGGCATTGCTGCCTGACGCACCTCCTCCGGTGCCTTTTATGCTGGTCTGCTCCTAAGAACACCTCTGAGGGCCTAAGCGGGTCATCAGCTGGGGACCACCAGTCATGGATGTTTCGCTCCTTTAACCCCAGTACATCTCCTGGTGGCGGAGCAATGGCAGGGATCTCCCCCTGCTGATGCCCTAGGTGTTGTCCAGCCCCCAACTCCTATGCTTCCTCATTAGCCACAGCCAGAAGCTGCCTTTCTCCGCCTCCTCAGCCAGTTCTTTGATGGCTTTCCGATGCCCCCCTCCTGTGCATCCCATGTCACGGAGTAGGCGAACAGTTGAGGAGTCGACAAATCCCCGACACCCCACGTCGACAGGGCACGTAATGGCCTCCCAGCCTGCCTCCCTGAACTCCGCCACCAGACCTGCATACTTGGACCGCTTCCGCTCGTTGGCAGCCTCTATACCCTCCTCCCACGGGACAGTGAGCTCCACCAGCAGGACCGTCTGCGAGCCTCTGACCACACGACTAGGTCCGGCCGGAGCGATGTTTCAACAATCTCCCTGGGGAACTGCAGCTGTTTCCCCAGGTCGGCCCTCATGGTCCACTCACTTCCGGGTGAGAGGAGTTTTGCTGTATTTCTCTGCCGGGGGGGGGGCAGAGAAATACTGTTCTCTCCAGCCCTCGCGAACAGGATGGGATGTCTCACTGGAGCAGAAGGTCTGCTGTTTGCCTCCTGTCTGCACGACTCTGCCACCTCTGCCAATTTCCTCAGCACAAGATCGTGTCGCCACCTGTATCGGCCTTGGGACTACGCTGTCCTGCATCCCGACAGGATGTGCTGGAGGCTAACATTGATCTTGTTGCACAGGGGACAGGTTTGTTCTGCAAAGAACAATTGGTGGAGGTTTCGGGGACAAGGTAGGGTGTCGTATGTGGATCTGATCAGGAAACTGAGCCTCGCTTGGGGGATCTTCCACAGGTCAGACCAAGACATGAGCCTGTCTGTGACGTCCAACCTCCTTGCCGGCTCTGAGACACCACCTTGATGTTCAGGCGTTCCTGCTCAGTCTTTGCCACTCCTGCCACCACCATGGCTTTCCGCCTCTCCTTGGATGCCTTCGACCAGAACAAGGGGGTCTCGCCCTTCCCGAGGCCTGTTCGATTCTCCTGGAATCTGCTGACTACCTCAAGGTGCTTCAGCCTGCCGATTGCCATATCGACCTCTTCCTTATTTGGGTGCCCGCTGCTCTCACCAGCTGGTCAGTGGATTCCCTCAGCTCCAGCACCATCCGGGCCTTCTCCTGCTTGTATCGCAAGCTGATGGATCGAAGTGGCAGTTGCAGCGTGTTCCTGCCAAAAAGGCCTACATCTGAGAGGCATCTCGGCAGCCCCAGCCACTTCCTGATGAACAAGTTTGCAAACCCGTCTATCTTGCTTGCCACTGAGGAGGGGATGTCGCTCATCTTCAGAGGCCACATCACCCTTGGGTACAGTATGAACAGGTAACTCCATACTTTACTTTTACTTGCCGGGGAGCTGGCTCTGGTTGATCTTAGCCAGGCCGTTTGCAATTTTCTTCCTCACCGTCTCCCCCATCTGCCTGTCAGAGAGCTCTGCTGTATAAGTTCGGCCCAGGCAACAACGGGATCTCCTCACCGCCTACGACAAAGATGGTCTGATCGCTTCTGATCCCTTTCCTGAGGGACAGACTGCGCGATTTGAAGGGTGTGATTACATCATAATCTAGTGTCTAGAATGAAAGAAAATGAGTGAGAGCAGTATATGTAGTGAGGAGCTGATGAGGGAATTACACAGTGGCAGCAGGTGAGCAGGTGGGTTTGAAACTGAAGGCGGGACAGAAACAGACAGGACAACACAAACAGAGCTTAAACAGGAATCATGACAGTCGCCCCCTCAAGGAACAGCTCCCAAATGTTATTGAGAATATTGACTTGCCGGCCCTCTCCAATGGAATTGATGACTTCCCTAGCAGAGAAAATGGAGCCACCACAGATGAACCAGTATCTCACTACAATGATGGACTTCATGGACTGCTAAATACTCTTGCACCTCTGAAAACCAGATCTGTTTCTTTAACCCACTCTGCTCCTTGGTTCACACCAGCACTACGCCAGCTCAAAACTAAAGGCCCTCGATTGGAGCGCCTCTATGCAAAAACCGGCCTTGCAGTTCACAAAGAAATGTATTATAATCACATACTTCAATACAAGGATGCTCTTTCTTCAGCCAAGACCACATACTACTCAACCTTAATCAGGACAGCTGATGGGAACACTAGAGCCTTATTTTCAACTCTCAACAATATTCTGAAACCTCCTGACGCTCTGCCATCTCACTTACTCACAGTCGCACAGTGTGATGCCTTCATGACCTTCTTCAATGCCAAAATTGAAAATATCCACCAGACACTGACTGCTTCAAATAACTCTGCATCCTCTCCGCACTCTTGGCCTACATCGTCCTTTAGCTTTCCGCTCGCCAGCTTCACACTGCCAACTGTCTCTGAAATAACTGGTCTCATTCATAAATCCAAGCCATCTACCTGCGAGTTAGACCCCCTACCTACCCACCTGGTAAAAATCTGCCTACCTGCCCTATCCGCGTTAATAACCGACATCATTCATTCCTCACTGACTACTGGTGTTGTCCCAGCATCACTAAAGACTGCTGCAATAACACCAACACTCAAGAAACCTGGCGCTGATCCGAATCATTTGAACAACTTCCGACCGATCTCAAACCTGCCATTTCTCTCCAAAATTCTAGAAAGAACTGTTGCAGCCCAGCTCCACACCCACCTATCCGACAATAAACTCTATGAACAATTTCAGTCTGGCTTCCGTCCCCTTCACAGCACCGAGACAGCACTAGTGAAAATCACCAATGACCTCCTGATGGCATCTGACTCTGGACTTCTCTCCATTCTGGTTCTCCTCGACCTGAGCGCAGCTTTTGACACTGTCTCCCACGAAATCCTCCTGGACAGGTTATCCTCCATTAGAATCACTGACATCCCTCTGGCCTGGTTCCGATCATATCTCTCTGGCCGCACACAGTTTGTTCAACTTAAGAACCTGAGATCCGGCTCCTCCCCAGTCTCTAGTGGTGATCCCCAGGGCTCTGTCCTTGGCCCCTCCTGTTCATTATTTATCTTCTGCCTCTTGGTCATATTCTCAGGAAATTTGACATTCAATTCCATTGTTACGCTGATGATACCCAACTCTATCTTTCCACTAAGCCTTCTTCCACTCTGCCACCCATCGCCCTATCGGATTGCTTACTGGAAATTAAATCATGGCTCTCACTCAACTTTCTTAAACTCAACGGCGAAAAAACTGAGGTCCTCCTCATTGGTACCAGATCTACCCTAGCAACACTCAACACTTTCTCCATGTCCATTGACAATTCCACTGTTCCTACATCCCCTCAGGTAAAGAGCCTGGGTGTTATCCTGGACAGCACATTATCTTTCGAAGCCCACATCAATAACGTTACTCGGACTGCATACTTCCATCTACGGAACATCAACCGCCTCCGTCCCTCACTTTCACCAACCTGCACCGCTATCCTGGTAAACACCCTGATCACATCCCGTCTGGACTACTGTAACGCTCTCCTCTTTGGTCTTCCGTGGAAATCTCTTCACAAACTCCAGCTGGTCCAGAACGCAGCCGCCCGTATCATTACCAGAACTCCCTCTATTGAACACATCACTCCTGCCCTGCAGCTCCCTATCAAATCCCGCATTGACTTTAAGATTCTACTCCTCACTTACAAGATCCTTCACAACCTGGCACCATCATATCTCTCTGAACTTATTCACATCTACATACCCTCCCGAACTCTCCGATCCTCCTCCGCCAACCAGCTCTCTGCCCCATCTGCCAACTTAACTACCATGGGGTCAAGAGCTTTCAGCCGATCTGCCCCCCGCCTTTGGAACTCTCTCCCACCAGACATTTGCACTTCGGACTCTGTTTCCACCTTTAAATCCCACCTGAAAACGCAGTTATTCAGAGTGGCATACTCTGTCTCACACTAACTATGCAATCATGTTCTTGCTTATTTTTTGCACTGATGCACTTTATAGTCACATTCATATTTATTTCTTTATCTTTGCACTAATATTTACCTAATTTTTTATTGTTTGATGTACTGTTGTCGTGTTTTGTGCCTTGTAAGGTGTCCTTGAGTGCTTTGAAAGGCGCCTTTAAATAAAATGCATTATTATTATTATTTAATGTCCCTCCAGGCTGAGACTCAGTGAAGCCGGGGAGCAGAGACTCAGTGAAGCTGGACAGCAGAGACTCGGTGAAGCTGGGCAGCAGGGACTCGGTGAAGCTGGGCAGCAGAGACTCAGTGAAGCTGGGCAGCAGAGACTCAGTGAAGCTGGGCAGCAGTTCTTTGGTGTTAACTACATGCTATTTTCACTTCTTTATTCATATCAGGATGCAGCAGCAGAGAGCAGACTCTCCTGAACCCAGCTGTGTGTCCATGAAGAGTGACTGGTCTATGGATAATCCTATTAGCTTTAAAGATGGACAACCTGCTGATGGAAGGTAAGAATTCAACATCCAGTAATCAGAGCAGCATTTACAGGAGTTCATTTTGTCATCATGACAGAACATCTTTAATAAGCTGAGTGCAGATTTGAGTCATTAAATGTCCTTAAACGTGACGTTTTCTCCACAGAGTTCAGCAGCAGAGCTCAGAGGTTCCCAGTGATCAGTCTGCACAGCAGCATCAAACACAGCTGGACTCCATATTTATGGTGTGTACATGTACAAACACACCTTTTACTATTAACTCCATCAACCACAGATGAAATACTAAAGTAGCATTCAGGTCCTAACAGTGTCCATGCTGCTCTGTTTAGACCAGCAGGCCTTCAGACTGACACATGAATCACATGTTGTGTTCTACCAGTTTAAATATGTTCACTTTATTTTTCTGTTCCAGCTGCTGGAGGAGAACATCGTCACTTTTGTGAAGAACGAGCTGAAGAGAGTCCAGAGGGGTCTGAATCTAGATTACCCAGAATGCTTAGAGAGTCAGAGTGAGGATGAGGAGGTGTTGGATGGTGAGGAGGAAGAGCACAGGAGGAGCAGCAGCGAGGCATTTCTGAAGATCACAGTGCACTACCTGAGGAGAATGAAGCAGGAGGAGCTGGCTGAGCGTCTGCAGAGTAAGAGGATTTTAACAGATTTAACATGATGGAGAGGAAATGGAGGCAACATGGGAGAGGTTTATATTTAAAACTCTGCTGTAAATATGCTGCACACATCTGCATCAGATCAGAGGCTGTTTGTCCTCCACTGATGAGCTGAATGAAACTGATGATAGGGCTGGGCAAAACGATTATTTTTGTAATCGATTAATCTAACGATTAATTTTTTCGATTCGAATTTGATTCGATTATTTTCCCATTATTTGACTTATATAGCAATTTTATATATGCTAATTTATGTATCTCACTGAAAAAAACACAAATTTCTTCATTCCAACTTCAATCCAAATTTTATTGTGGTTACCAAAAATTACCAAATTCCAAAATAAAATTCAACTGATGAAAACAATAGTACAATCTGACGCCACAGGTAACATTTGACAAAAAATAAAATGAAATAAAATAAAATACTTTCAATAAATAAAACTGTTGTGCAAGAATCAAGAACATGTTATCAACATAAAATAAATAAAATATAAAGTGCTCTTCATTCACAGTAACATAGACTCTGCCTTTTCACTCAAGAATACTGTGTGTAGTGTGTGTGTTTAATCCAAGACATTATGTAGTCATGCATTGGAGTGGAGGAATGTTAGCATTTCAACATGCTCAGCTGTCAGGCTTGCCATTTTTTTGGTGACAATGTTTCCAGCAACTGAAAAAAGCCTTTCAGATGGTGTTGATGTGGCAGATACAGCCAAATACGATTTGTCTAAAGCAGACAGTGTGGGGAATCTTGTTGCATTATCCTTCCACCATTTAAGGGGGTCACTGTCCCTTGGGATAGGGTTTTCCCCAAAATACAACAGCATCGCCATCGTAGTTTTATGATAAGCCATCTCCATTTTACACAGCTGACAAATGACAGAATGGCCTCCTTTTACGGAAAAATAGTCCCATACCTTTGAATTACGAGTTCGTTTTTTACATTGATCTGAGTCAACTGACTCACTGGTGTTGCTGCTGCTGCTACCGCTACTCGCTGCCGCCATTTTTTTTTTTCAAACAATGCACCGACGCACAGTTTTTGCGTCGACTTATTTTTTGCGTCAACGTAATCCATGATGTTGACGCTTAGCCCCAGCCCTAACTGATGGAAGAGGAAAAACTACACAGACACACTTACATGTTCAGATTTCTAGACTTTCTGTAGGATCCACTCACTGATTTCATTTGTTGTTTGTTCATTCAGGAACTCTTACTGCAAAGTGTCGACGTAAACTCAAGTCTAACCTGGAGAAGAAGTTCCAGTGTGTGTTTGAGGGGATCGCTAAAGCAGGAAACCCAACCCTTCTGAATCAGATCTACACACCGCTCTACATCACAGAGGGAGGGACTGCAGAGGTCAATGATGAACATGAGATCAGACAGATTGAAACAGCATCCAGGAAACCAGACAGACTAGAAACAACAATCAGACAAGAAGACTTCTTTAAAGCCTCACCTGGAAGAGATGAACCAATCAGAACAGTGATGACAAAGGGAGTGGCTGGCATTGGGAAAACAGTCTTAACACAGAAGTTCACTCTGGACTGGGCTGAAGACAAAGCCAACCAGGACATACACTTCACATTTCCATTCACTTTCAGAGAGCTGAATGTGCTGAAAGAGAAAAAGTACAGCTTGGTGGAACTTGTTCATCACTTCTTTACTGAAACCAAAGAAGCAGGAATCTGCAGGTTTGAAGAGTTCCAGGTTGTGTTCATCTTTGACGGTCTGGATGAGTGTCGACTTCCTCTGGACTTCCACAACACTGAGATCCTGACTGATGTTACAGAGTCCACCTCAGTGGATGTGCTGCTGACAAACCTCATCAGGGGGAAACTGCTTCCCTCTGCTCACCTCTGGATAACCACACGACCTGCAGCAGCCAATCAGATCCCTCCTGAGTGTGTCGGCATGGTGACAGAGGTCAGAGGGTTCACTGACCCACAGAAGGAGGAGTACTTCAGGAAGAGATTCGAAGATGAGAAGCAGGCCAGCACCATCATCTCCCACATCAAGACATCACGAAGCCTCCACATCATGTGCCACATCCCAGTCTTCTGCTGGATCACTGCTACAGTTCTGGAGGATGTGTTGAAAAGCAGAGAGGGAGGAGAGCTACCCAAGACCCTGACTGAGATGTACATCCACTTCCTGGTGGTTCAGTCCAAACTGAAGAACGTCAAGTATGATGGAGGAGCTGAGACAGATCCACACTGGAGTCCAGAGAGCAGGAAGATGATTGAGTCTCTGGGAAAACTGGCTTTTGAGCAGCTGCAGAAAGGCAACCTGATCTTCTATGAATCAGACCTGACAGAGTGTGGCATCGATATCAGAGCAGCTTCAGTGTGCTCAGGAGTGTTCACACAGGTCTTTAAAGAGGAGAGAGGGCTGTACCAGGACAAGGTGTTCTGCTTCATCCATCTGAGCCTTCAGGAGTTTCTGGCTGCTCTTCATGTCCATCTGACATTCATCAAGTCTGGAGTCAATCTGCTGGCAGAACAACAAACAACATCTTGGTCTGAAGTGTTCGGAGGCCAGTCAGCACGTTTCTACCAGAGTGCTGTAGACGACGCCTTAAAGAGTCCAAATGGACACCTGGACTTGTTCCTCCGCTTCCTCCTGGGTCTTTCACTGCAGACCAATCAGACTCTCCTACGAGGTCTGCTGACACAGACAGCAAGTAGCTCACAGACCAATCAGAAAACAGTCAAGTACATCAAGAAGAAAATCAATGAGAATCTGTCTGCAGAGAGAAGCATCAATCTGTTCCACTGTCTGAATGAACTGAATGATCATTCTCTAGTGGAGGAAATCCAACAGTCCCTGAGATCAGGAAGTCTCTCCACAGATAAACTGTCTCCTGCTCAGTGGTCAGCTCTGGTCTTCATCTTACTGTCATCAGAAAAAGATCTGGATGTGTTTGACCTTAAGAAATACTCTGCTTCAGAGGAGGCTCTTCTGAGGCTGCTGCCAGTGGTCAAAGCCTCCAACAAAGCTCTGTAGGTGCACACAGAACTATCCAGATTAATGTAGATTCATCTTTGCTCAATGAAGAAAAGTAATGTTTGTGATTCTTTTGTTCTGCTGATTCTTCTCCAGGTTGAGTGACTGTAACCTCTCAGAGAGAAGCTGTGCAGCTCTGTCCTCAGTTCTCAGCTCCCAGTCCTCTAGTCTGAGAGATCTGGACCTGAGTAACAACAACCTGCAGGATTCAGGAGTGAAGCAGCTTTCTGCTGGACTGGAGAGTCCACACTGTGGACTGGAAACTCTCAGGTCAGTTTTATTACTGTTTATATAAAGTCATATTTTTGGCTTCTCCTCAGTTTCTAGTTTAAATGAAGAGTTTATGATAAAAAAGATTTAGTGTACTGTCTGAGCTGAAGTGATGTAACATCAATACAACAAGTATACAGTAAGTAAAACTCCTTCCATTTCCTTGCATTAATTCATGAAAGTCTAATATAATGGAATTAATAACAGAAAATATACAACACAGAATTACTGTCATGTTCTCTACATGCAGGTGAAACTAAAAAGCAGATCTGCTGCTCAGAAAATGTTTCAGATTTTCTTTTGTCGTGTAACATACAAATTAAATGTTTAAACACTGAATAAAATTAAATTATAATTAGGGCCGGGACTTTAACGAGTTAATTAAGATTAATTAATTACACAATAATTACTGCGTTAAAAAATGGACGCATTTTAATCACACTTATTTTTACACCGCGGAACGTTTCTCACTGGATGAGTTTCAGGCAGACCGATTATACTGGAGCACCAACTAGCGTTAAAGGAGATAGTGGGGGTCTCCAGGAAGTTAACTGGTTTAGAGTGGCAAGGTATGATGAGTGTGTCCCGATTAAAGAACACGGATACAGATGTACGGAGTTATCTGCTTTATTACAGCTGTGGTCCTTATACATTCACACACAGCAGGAAATCAGGGCAATAAGGATGCAAGATGCAAAAAGGCAAGGGAAAAAACGTCAGCTCTCTAGCGCATGGAGAAGGAGAATTGCATAGGTGTGGTGCGTTCAAGAACGTCGGTAAAACTCAGCTGCATTCAATAACGTAGGACAAATGAAACCTAAAATGCAAACAGACTATAAACAGGTAAATATCACTCAAAACAATGTGGGCTTTCTAACAAGCGTAGTTCAGACAACAACAAACCACAGTGAACATGAAAGTAGCTGATGAGACTGCTTTGGTTGGCCCCGTGGATGGGAGTGTGGAAAAGAGCATGGTTGTGTGCAAGCTATGCAACAAGGAATTCACATATCACCGCAGCACATCGAGCCTCAAGTATCACCTCAATGCAAAACATATAGCAGCTAGCATGGAAGCTAGTGTGGTAGCTAGCTAATTTCTGAAATGTACTATATTTCTAAATATGCTATTGCTACACTTAATGGCAAAAATTGCACTGGTCTGTTGGACTTGAACAAAAATAAACAATATTTGTGTTGCTTAAGCTTATGTATTCAGTCATTATTCAATGGTATACTAAAAATCCATGTGAAAAAAATTACTTCTCACTGTTCTCAGGTCAAATATTTATATGCGGTTAAAATACGATTAATTTCGATTAATTAATTATAAAGCCTCTAATTAATTAGATTAATTTTTTAATCGAGTCCCGGCCCTAATTATAATATGACGGAAGACATTAAGTTGCCTAATTAAATGAGTGTGATCACACAGTGAACATTGTTGGAATGCAAAATAAGAACTAAGTTAAAACATCAGTACATTTCTCTGAAATCTTCTTTAGATATTCTGTGGGACAATATTTAACTTTAAAGGCATTTCTTCTGCCAACATAAATCAGAATGCAGCCTCCAGCAGGAACATGTGCTTTCTCTCCTACTAACCTAAAATGTATCTGCATGACACCAACATACAGCAGGGGGCGCTGAGTGTAAACCTAAAGGCCTGATAGACAAAATACTGTTTATCTCATTAGATGAAGTGTTGTGTGTGTTCAGTCTGTCAGGATGTCTGATCACAGAGGAAGGCTGTGCTTCTCTGGCCTCAGCTCTGCGCTCCAACCCCTCCCATCTGAGAGAGCTGGACCTGAGCTACAATCATCCAGGAGACTCAGGAGAGAAGCTTCTGTCTGCTGGACTGGAGGATCCACACTGGAGACTGGACACTCTCAGGTATGGACAGACAGGTGGACACTCTCAGGTATGGACAGACAGGTGGACACTCTCAGGTATGGACAGACAGGTGGACACTCTCAGGTATGGACAGACAGGTGGACACTCAGTCATGGACAGGTGGACAGTCTCAGGTATGGACAGACAGGTGGACACTCTCAGGTATGGACAGGTGGACACTCTCACGTATGGACAGACAGGTGGACACTCTCAGGTATGGACAAATGGACAGACACTCTGACTAGCTGAGGGACTCTGGTTCATTTTTAATGGTGGATATGAAGCTCATTGTGTCTTTGTCTCTTCCTCCAGGATGGACCATGGTGGACTGCAGAGACTGAAACCTGGTCTGAGGAAGTGTGAGTGTGTTTTCAGTTTGATTCATGAGAACTTTGAGAAAAACTGGATGAAATATGTAAAAGAAGTGAAAAAAGTTCAAAATGATGGAAAATGTGTTTTGTCAGAAATGGGCGTGGCCTAAACTGACATTTATCTTGAACCAATGAATCCATGAAACAGTTTGTCACAGTTCAGGAGTTAAAAGAAAAATGTTTTATAAATGTCCACATGGTGGCGCTACCTGCTCCAAAATTTCCCTCATGTCTCTCCTGCAGATAAAGTTCATTCATTCATACTGACTTCAGCTGTTTGGAGCATTTGGACAAAAATGTGTTTGTAACAGACGACAGTTTGAGATAAAAATAATCAGTGGCGGCTGGTGAAATACTTTGTTGGGGGGGGGGGGCGCAGTTTGGTGGGGTGGTCCTAGGGTTAGTGTCAAACAAACCGTAGCACCACTTCATACCGCAGAATAAAAATTTAAAAAAGAAAGAAAGAAAGGAAAGCCAATCTAAAAACAACACAACACACTGTAATGGTGCCTAAACACAGCCGGTAGTACAACTTTAACATAACTTCTCAATGACTCTCTGGTTAAAGTCAGTCACCAGTCTCTTTTCCATTGACAGCATGGCCAGTGCCTCTCCTGGGTCATCGTGTTTCTGAGAAAAGTTTGAATTCTTTTCATGGTTGAGAAGCACTTCTCAGCTTGTCCCAGTATGGTATCTCTGACCCACAGAGACAGGAATAAAACATTATAATCAGACATGACAAAATGTCCATTTCACTCACATCACCTAAAGTTACCAACAGTTAAAGCAAAGTTACTAATAAGTTAATGTGCTTAAAAAGAGACACCACCAGATATATTTTAGTTATTGTGTCATCAACTAGGTGCACTTTTAGCCTTAATAGAAAGCCTAATAAAAAGTTATTAAAAACTCACCTAACACAGTCTCATAAGTTTAAATAGTTTGTCTAGTTTTAAGATCTGTAAGAGGACAAACTTAGATTACAAGACAAATTGTTAATTTTGTACATTTTTCTGACCTGTGTTGAACAAATGTCATTTCCACCACATCTCAATATACAACTGTTATTTAATTATAAATAACTTTACCACTCTAGATTCTTCTGAGACCCTTTTTGTAACAATTTTACCAGTTTTTCTATAATGTACAATAATCATACATCTGTCCAATCACAGTAGATTAAAAACATAAAACAACAATTCGCTGCCAATAAAAGTGGGCGTGTCCTGGAAGACTGAAGGAAGCCAATCAGAGAGCAGCCTCAGGTCACGTGCTTGTGAAGGGTTTACATTGACTCTCATTGGCATCAATTTATAATGAATGCTGACAGGTGCTGAGAGACTAACAGCTGCATTTTACAAGCTAATACGTTTTATTTCATAATTTTATGTTTTGTTTTTTGTGTTAATGTTTATTTTCAGACATAAACGAACAATTTCAAATCCAAAAGGAAAAAAGCAAATCAACCAAGAATGAAACAAATAAAAGAAGCAAACAATGACATTCTTCTGTCAGTAACTGAGCCTGAAAAGGAGCAGGATGAAGTTTACACTTATTTAATTCCTGCCTCTAATTCACAACTTACATTTCTGTACCTGTGTTCCTGTGTAGTATATAGAAATATATTATCATTAATATTATTATCACTATCATTACCGTCTATATCACCATTATTATCTACTCGTAGTATTACCGTTATTGTCATTATTATTATTACCATCATCATCATCATCATCATCATCATTGCCACCATTGTCACTTTCATAAATGTTATCACCATTAACTCAAAGTGATACAAATAATAGTACACAAAGGACCAAGTCCATTGTCATCCACTCATTTTTGGACACAACCAAATCACATATAATACACATACATATAAATATACATATATAATAATACCATCAGACGCAGCTGGAATCAAGTTTCACTTTGAAAAACATTCTCATCTAAAGGTCCACTTACTCTGTATGTCCAAAGCTTTCAGTCACATCTCATGGTCTTCCTCGGTGATGGAGGGTCTCAGTTGTCATGGAGACGGTTTAAGTTTGAATGGTTTCAGTAAAGTAGTTAATAAATCAACAGATGATAAACTGCAGCTGTATTGTGTCTCGTTCTCTCCATCAGATGCCTGTGAACTGGAACTGGATCCAAACACAATGAACACAAACCTCAAACTGTCTGATAACAACAGGAAGGTGACACGTGTGAAGGAGGATCAGTCATATCCTGATCATCCAGACAGATTTGACTACTGGCCTCAGCTGCTGTGTAGAAATGTTCTGACTGGTCGATGTTACTGGGAGGTCGAGTGGAGAGGAAGAGTTAATATATCAGTGAGTTACAGAAGAATCAGAAGGAAAGGATACAGTGAAGACTGTAGGTTTGGATGGAACGATCAGTCCTGGAGTCTGTTCTGCTCTGATGGTGGTTACTCTGTCTGGTACAATAAAAGTGAAACACCCATCTCCTCCTCCTCCTCCCCCTCCTCCTCCTCCTCCTCCTCCTCCTCCTCCTCCTCCTCCTCCTCTTTCTCTAACAGAGTAGCAGTGTATGTGGACTGCCCTGCTGGCACTCTGTCCTTCTACAGAGTCTCCTCTGACACACTGATCCACCTCCACACCTTCAACACCACATTCACTCAACCTCTGTGTGCTGGGTTTAGAGTCTGGTCTGGTTCCTCAGTGTCTCTGTAGGAGGAGCAGTGAGGAGCAGTGAGGAGTAAAGAGGAGTAAAGAGGAGCAGTGAGGAGCAGAGAGGAGCAGAGAGGAGCAGAGAGGAGCAGAGAGGAGCAGAGAGGAGCAGAGAGGAGTAGAGAGGAGCAGTGAGGAGCAGTGAGGTATTTGTAACTCTTTCTAAAATATGGAACAAATGAAGCTTTTCAATGGCTGGTATGTAGTTGCCATATTTGGATATCATGTGGTATGACCTCAAGAAAACAATAAATATTACGTTATTCTACAAATATATATTTTGATTATAAATTTCATAGTGACCTTTTGTGGCAAGCTAGCTTGTTTTATTTTGGTGGTCAATTATGTGCCTGTAAATGTTGACTCAACTTGAAAATATCATGTGGTGTAACCATTGCAGAGTGTTTTCAATGAAAGATATGTCCTAGATTAGAAACGTTTATATTCAGTCAATGATTTATTTAATTAATTCCTTTATTTTAGTTTTATTTGGAATATATTTTTATGCAATTTGAGTCATTTTTTCTAAGATTTCAGAAGCAACAGTTTATGTTTAATTTCTTTTTAATATCATGATTAAAATGCAATGTCACTTTGGCAATGATGCATTTATTTGTAATGCATTATTTATTTCTAACTGTTCTAATCTATTTTACCAGAATGACTCCCATGCAAGGTAAAGACTGCTTGCCATTGGCAGTGTGTTAATTGTGAGCCTGCAGCAGGAGCAGTGTACCCTGCTAGGAGAAGAGAATGATTCAATAATCAAAACTGACTTATTCCATCGTCAAGTTAAATGAAAAGTTTGTTCATGACAAAGCCATGAATGCGTGCTGCACTTATGTTTTAAACAATGTTCATGAAATGTTTGAGTTTATTAAAATTCTGTGAAATTGTAATAAAACCACTGGTTTAATTCTATTTTGTATTAAAGTCATTGTTTTTTTATTTCTTTCAATAGATTTTTAATGATATGAGGTCTTTATGTCATTTGGTGCAACCATTCATCATGTGGTGCGACCAATAATACCAATAACTGTATTAAATATCACTTTTAATATTAACCACTGATACAGTATGATTAACTGAAATGTATTTTTTAATTCTTAAAATCATTTTTAAGCAATTTACAGGAAAAATAAGTCTTACATACATTTAAGAAGTCAACTGTGACATCATAGAACATAAATATCAGATTATTATTTACAAAAACTCAAAAGACAAACAAATCATTTGTTTCTAAACACTTTATATTACTCAAAACTTGTAAAAAGATATTTAAGCATGTTAAATAAATTCATTTATTTTAAGATAGATCATGGGTTAGGGTTAGGCACCACATGACTTTTTTAAGATCAGTTCTAATTCATCGAGATGAAAAAACACATAAAACACCTAATTTACTATTTTAATATGAATTTATGTGAACTCAACATTCTTAATGTTTGAACTACTGCAATAGATATTCTCATTTTAGCTTTTTTTAAATTGACCTGTTGAACATCCTGATACGTCATTGACCCTTTTATATAAGGCTCTACAAGAAGATCTGGGAGAAAATAACCTGGATATTAAAGAACAATGGGAATTGGAGATGAATACAATAATATCTGACAAACAGTGGGAAACTTTCCTTCTTCCTCCCTTCCTTCCTCCTTCCTTCCTTCTTCCTCCTTTCCTTCCTCCCTTCCTTCCTCCCTTCCTTCTTTCTTCCTCCCTTCCTTCTTCCTCCCTTCCTTCCTCCTTTCCTTCCTTCCTTCCTTCTTTCCTTCCCACCTTCCTTCCTCCCTCCTTTCCTTCCTTCCTTTTTTCCTTCCTTCCTTCCTTCCTTCCTTCCTTCCTTCTTCCTCCCTTCTTTCTTCCTCCCTTCCTTCCTCCTTTCCTCCCTTCCATCCTTCCTTCCATCCTTCCTTCCTTCCTTCCTTCCTCCCTCTCTTCTTTCCTCCCTTCCTTCCTCCCTTCCTTCCTTCTTCATCCCTTCCTTCCTTCTTCCTCCCTTCCTCCCTTCCATCCTTCCATCCTTCCTTCCTTCCTCCCTTCCTTCCTTCTTCCTCCCTTCCTTCCTTCCTCCCTCCCTTCCTTCCTCCCTTCCTTCCTTCTTCCTCCCTTCCTTCCTTCCTTCCTTCCTTCTTACTTTCCTTCCTTCTTGCTCCCTTCCTCCCTTCCTCCCTTTCTTCCTCTTTCATTCCTTGTTCCTCCCTTCCTTCTTCCTCCTTTCCTTCCTTCCTTCCTCCCTTCCTCTCATCCTTCTTCCTCCCTTCCTTCCTTGACTCGCTGCTGAGCTTTTTTGAGGACTGCCGAGGTGTTGGTGGTTGAAGTGAGGTCGTCAACAATGTGAACCCCTTCCTTCCTTCCTCCCTTCCTTCTTTCTTTCTTTCCTTCCTTCCTTCCTTCCTTCCTTCCTTCCTTCCTTCCTTCCTTCCTTCCTTCCTTCCTTCCTTCCTTCCTTCCTTCCTTCCTTCCTTCCTCCCTTCCTTCCTTCCTTCCTCCCTTCTTTCCTTCCTTCCTTCCTTCCTTCCTTCCCTCCTTCCTTCCTTTTCCCGGGCCTCTGTATTTCCTTCCTTCCTTCCATCTTCTCTTCTTTCCTCCCTTCCTTCCTTCCTTCTTCCTCTCTTCTTTCCTTCCTTCTTCCTCCTTTCCTTCCTCCCTTCCTTCCTTCTTCCTCCCTCTCTTCTTTCCCCCCTTCCTTCCTCCCTTCTTCCTCCCTTCCATCCTTCCTTCCTTCCTTCTTCCACCCTCTCTTCTTTCCTCCCTTCCTTCCTCCCTTCCTTCCTTCTTCCACCCTCTCTTCCTTCCTCCCTTCCTTCCTTCCTTCCTTCTTCCACACTCTCTTCTTTCTTCCCTTCCTTCCTCCCTTCCTTCCTTCTTCCACCCTCTCTTCTTTCCTCCCTTCCTTCCTTCTTCCACCCTCTCTTCCTTCCTCCCTTCCTTCCTTCCTTCCTTCCTTCCTTCCTTCCTTCCTTCCTTCTTCCACACTCTCTTCTTTCCTCCCTTCCTTCCTTCTTCCACCCTCCCTTCTTTCCTCTCTTCCTTCCTCCCTTCCTTCCTTCCTTCTTCCTCCCTTCCATCCTTCCTTCCTCCCTTCCTTCCTTCTTCCACCCTCTCTTCCTTCCTTCCTTCCTTCCTTCCTTCTTCCTCCCTTCCTTCCTCCCTTCCTTCCTTCCTTCCTTCCTTCCTTCTTCCTCCCTTCCATCCTTCCTTCCTCCTTCCACCCTCTCTTCCTTCCTCCCTTCCTTCCTTCCTTCCTTCCTCCCTTCCTTCCTCCCTTCCATCCTTCCTCCCTCCCTTCCTTCTTCCTCCCTTCCTTCCTTCCATCCTTCCACCCTTCCTTCCTTCCTTCCTTCCTTGACTCGCTGCTGAGCTTTTTTGAGGACTGCTGTGGTGTTGGTGGTTGAAGTGAGGTCATCAGCAATGTGAACCCCTTCCTTCCTTCCTCCCTTCCTTCTTTCCTCCCTTCCTTCCTTCCTCCCTCCCTTCCTTCCTCCCTCCCTTCCTTCCTTCTTCCTCCCTCTCTTCTTTCCTCCCTTCCTTCCTCCCTTCTTCCTCCCTTCCTTCCTTCTTCCTCCCTTCCATCCTTCCTTCCTTCCTCCCTCCCTTCCTTCCTTGACTCGCTGCTGAGCTTTTTAGAGGACTGCCGTGGTGTTGGTGGTTGAAGTGAGGTCGTCAGCAGTGTGAACCCCCAAGTACTTCACACTGCTGGTCTTCTCCACAGCAGTCCCGTCGATGAGCAGTGGTGCACGATCCTGTTTGCCAGCCCTCCTGAAGTCTATCACAACATAATGTTTCATAAGTCTGTGAGCAGGAAACAGATACACAGCAGGAATGCAGCTTTTTATCCACGTGTTTGTCAAAAGAGATTTATAATATAATAAAGTATAATATAAAATAAATATAATATAATACTTGGCCCCTCCTCTAAACATCCCATAATCAGGGCTAGATGATTGAAGGTCCTTCCTCTTGCTGCCATGAGCTCTGGACAGAGGTGGCTGATATTGAACTGCTAGAAGTTGTAGTTAGTGAGGGCTAACTGTGGTTGTGTTTAGGTTCCCTGTAGGAGCCTCCTGCTTATAGACTCCTTTCACTACTACGCTGGTAAGAGGCTCAGACCAGAGGCCCGTTGGAGGATCTGAACTTTACTTTGAGTCCTGTAAGTGTTAAAAACAAACAATAATAGCTGAGTGTTTCCCATATTTACTCCTGTTGTCCACTCACTCTTGGCCGGAGAGCAATGATGAGAAATGACAGCAGACTATAACAGAGACTAATATTAGCCTCTCGTCCTCTGCTCTGTCTCACGTGTGACTGACAGCTCTACACTCCCCCTGCTGGAGCCCTGCAGTAACTACACCACCGCTCCCCCTGCAGTAACTACACCACCTCTCCCCCTGCTGGAGCCCTGCAGTAACTACACCACCGCTCCCCCTGCTGGAGCCCTGCAGTAACTACACCACCTCTCCCCCTGCTGGAGCCCTGCAGTAACTACACCACCGCTCCCCCTGCTGGAGCCCTGCAGTAACTTCACCACCGCTCCCCCTGCTGGAGCCCTGCAGTAACTTCACCACCGCTCCCCCTGCTGGAGCCCTGCAGTAACTTCACCATCGCTCCCCCTGCTGGAGCCCTGCAGTAACTACAACAACACTACAGCTGCTGTTAGATTAACATTAGAAACACAGTGAAATAACATGAAATAAATCAAAATTAATTTAGAATCAATGAAGTAAAACAAAATATCTAAAGTGAAATAACATAAAATAAATTAAAATTAATTTAGAATCAATTCACACATTGTGGAGACACAAACTCCGTCTAGTCGCAGCAGCTGATCCAGCTGTGATCAGGTTCACGTGACACTGCGGAGGAAAGGACGAGTCATTTCTCTCAAATCAAAGCTCCTCCTTCCTCAGGTAGAATACAGGTGAGTGCTTACTTTCGCCTGTCTGCAAACACGGAAGAGAAGCAGCGCGAGGAAGAGGTAGGCAGTGTATTAATAACAATATGATGAATATAATGTAAAGTGAGAAATGTATTTAACCCTGTAGAAAGCAGAGACATCTCTCCGTATATGCACACTGTAATGAAGCTTTCCAGAGAACTGATTGCAGATATAATGATCAGTCATCACGACATTAAGCAGGCCGCTGGTTTGGCTGCTAGTTATTAGTGATGGCGGATCGATACCTAAATATACATGTTTCCATCCTAATAGTTCATCTTTAAATAATCATTTCATCAGATTATTAAATCTAACATAATGTTCAGAGACCGGCTGTAGTTAGACACACAGGAACAAACTCAGCTGCTGGTTGCAGAAATGTGCGACGGACAGTGATGGAAAGTTCACTTCCTACATGAACTAGTTCAAAGTTCAGTTCACACATTTTAAAATGAACTAGTTCAGTTCATAGTTCATAATTCAACATGTTGAACTAGTTCATAGTTCTTTTGTTTCCAATCTGTTGCTGCGAGCTATTATTTTTCTAAATGATTGCCACAGCTCATATAGAACCACAGACAGCAATTATTTGATCAGTTTTAACACAGAAACTATGCGTCTGATTTGTAAATAGTTGTCAGTAATCATACGAAGATGCTGTATTAATGGTCTGAGGTAGAGCTGCTCTGCTGCCTTCATGTGTTTTTGCCTCCATGCTTCGCATTGTGATGGCGCATGCGGCGGTGCGACTCTGTGCTGGCTGCTGTTGCCAGATTGGGTTTTATTCCCGCTACATGTTAAGGCTGTTTACGGTGTGTTTTAGCCGGGTTTTCTCTCTTGAACCAAGTTAAACTGTGAGAGAGAGCCGTTCACTAACGCCAGAATGAACGCGTTCACAATAACGTTCATCAGGCAGAAATACAGAACGATCAGTTAACGTTCACACAAAATATGAACGTGCGTGTGTGTGTGTGTGTGTGTATGTGCAGGGGCGCAACTACCTACTTTCTGAGGGGTATGCAGATACATTGCAGGCCCCCCCCCCCCCCCCGCATGATTTTCTTTTAATGCCCCTTTAAGGGTTAAGACGACATCACATTATGACTGGATTTATTAGTATTATTACAAACAT
Organism: Scomber scombrus; assembly: GCF_963691925.1. Classification (NCBI taxonomy): domain Eukaryota; kingdom Metazoa; phylum Chordata; class Actinopteri; order Scombriformes; family Scombridae; genus Scomber; species Scomber scombrus. The sequence continues at coordinate 33,311,612 of NC_084974.1, read as the reverse complement.
CTCATTCTTAATTGTTTCATTTTACATTTGACTGACAAATATGTAGCACATAAAGTTTATTGGCCTGTTTATGTTAAATCTAAGTAATTCAAATGGATGGACATTTTAAATGCATTTGAAATACATAAACTTATGAATGATTTCTGTGAGTGTACCTGATGTCATCACCGACCTCATGTCTGTCTCCTTCACCCATTGCCTGTGTTCTTCTCCACTAAGTCATATTGTCAAACAAGCATTATTTAATAGCTTTGAATAAATTACACATCTTGCTAATGTAATTTTTCAATATAAATAATATTTAGAAAATGAATCACTTGGTATCAAGTGGCTGTTCCTACACTTCCACCTAATATTAGACCAACCTGTCGCCTTCCCCTGTGTGTCCTGATTCTTTATCTCCATCCTCACACCTGAATGACATGAACTTTGTGTTAAGGAGGTTTCAAAAATACAGCAAGTATACAAGTGTATCACTCCCAAGTTCTATGTTTTATGATTCACCATCTAGTTAAAAACAATGATAACTTTCTGAACAACAAAATAACCACAAACAAGTTCCTTTATTTTTCTTGTCATGATGTTATACTGTTGTAAATACTGATCAGTACACAGTTGCAAGACAACAGTAACCTGTCGTTTTACTAGTAGCTTTAGCTAACCTGAATATTTACAAGCCTCCTCTTGATACACTGACATAACTTACCTACTGTCTTTCAACCACTTTGAAAAGCTTTTTTTCATCCCTACGAAATCCTTCTCTTTCTCCCTCTTCCGTTTTCTGTTTTGTGCCCCCAAGAGCTTTATTTTCTGCCTCTCCATGTTATTAGGTTCCTGTCATCAAATGACAACACGATTCAAATGAAAACACTCCTGCTCCAGCGCATGCTCGAGAGGGCGCGCACCGGAGCGCCGATAGTGTGGAGAGGTGAACGGAGGGGACGCAATTAGCGGAGGGGCGCCTAATCAGTGACGTGCCTCTGTTATTGATCATATAATTTACTACACATGCACAAACACTGTTAAATACAGAAAATGCCGACTCGAAATAATTTCCCCCCATCGCTTTGGCGCCCCCTCAATTGTGGGGCCCCTATGCGCTGCATATAGTGCATACCCACTTTTTGCGCCACTGTGTGTGTGTGTGTGAGAGAGAGAGAGCTGCAGGGTTGAGTGGAAGTGTGTGGGGAAGTTTATTAGTGCTGTTGAACGTAACCGCTGTGAAATTATCAGAAAATAACGTTTTATTGATCTGATTCAGGCTTTCTGACTCTCTTCATTCACTCTCTAGCTCGCTCCACCACAGCTAACCCAACAGCATCAGTCCATCCGGTGTTTCTGTTTAACTGGTGACTTTCTCACATTATAAGAAACGTTAGGAGGTGAATGAGTCTTCTGAACACTATTTAATTTTAGTGTAACTTAGATAGTATTTATTTATGAGTATTAATGTGAAAGATGAAGAGGGAACCTTTCCTGTGGTCTCGTGTGACTGACAGCTCTACACTCCCCCTGCTGGAGCCCTGCAGTAACTACACCACCGCTCCCCCTGCTGGAGCCCTGCAGTAACTACAACAACACTACAGCTGCTGTTAGATTAACATTAGAAACACACAAAGAACTCTTCTCACAGTGCTGCAGCTGACTAAACTACATTTAAAACACAAGATATTGCTACAGCTCATATAGAACCACAGACAGCAATTATTTTATCAGTTTTAACACTGGGTTCATTGAACGCGTTTAGGCTCAACACTGACGAGTATTATTATTTCTTTTTTTTGGTACGATTTAAAATTTAAAAAACGCATCCATATCGGTATCAGGACCCTAAACTCACTGATTCTAGCCTCATTTTATATTTATTGTTATAGGACCATCTCCAAGTGGAATATAGTTAGTCACAGTTTGGTTAGAGTACGGGCCTTTGTTTCTAATCCTTTTTCTTTACTTTCACTTTCTTTTTCTTTTCTTGTCATTATTTAAAGCGGGCTTGGTGCAGTTCTTGAGCTCTATCTAAATCATCCAGGAGTTATGAGCTCCATATAAATTCAGAGATGTCCTTTTTGTGTGTTTCTAGTATAACACTGGTTGCCTGTATTTCAGTGGATACTTGCTTATGATGTGTGGTCTTCTGAGAGTGTACTGCTGTTTTCTTTTCTCTATTTTTGGGTTCAAAGCTTTATTAGGAGCCTCCATTCCTGCCTGTGTATTTCAGCTGCAAGTATCAAGTGATTTAGTCAGTGCTGCATGTTTTTAAAGTGTTACTGAGCAGTTAGCTGTTCATGTGTGAACTCTGTCACACTATTACTAATAATAATGTACATTGATATTAATATTACTACTGTACTGCCCATTGTTCCTCTATGACAGCACTATGTAAACTTTCACTGACTGCTAATACTATAAAATGAGTTATATGAGTATGAACGTAATATACAGTAGGGGAGACTGGGGTCAGTTGAGCCATAGGGTCATTGAGCCACCCCTTGTTGCTAGGAAACGATAAAAAACATTGATCATGTGACCAAATATTTAGGAGGAAGGCATCATTTCATGGAGTCTGTGAAGATAAGAACCACATGGGTAAAGTGGTTAGATCTTTATTTAAAAAAAAAACATTTTTCACTCTTGAAAGTGAATTTAGTCTATCATACGTTTCATGAGAATTGTATTTAGACCAAAATAGATCATTTTAAATTTGTATTATAAATCAATTGTGGTATCTATGAGCTACAACATGAGGTCATTAACCTAGCATAACAGTGCACCATGTTAGCTGTGGGGACTAATAAAGTCACAATGGTAGCTCTGGGGTAAGTTGAGCCGCTGGGTTGGGGATAGATTGAACAAGAGGAAGATGGAGGGAGGAGTTTAACGAAGATGGATAGAAGAGAGGATAGATAGAGGAAGAAAGGAAATAAGATGAGAGGATGAGAGTTTCAGTTCAGATTGTTCAAATGTGTTACTAGTCCATAACTGACCACAGCTGTTAATGTTCTCTTCCCAAGCGCACTTTAAGGTTTTCTCATGTTTAAATGTTTTTTTTACAAAACAGCTGTTTAGCAGTAATATGCAATAATAATTTTTAACCACTTTTTTTGGACATGCTATATTATCGAAACAGTTATGTTTATACTCATTCTGATTATATGCAATATAATTCTGAAATATATGCAACTATGATTTCCTTGATGTAGTGATCCTAAATATGAAAAATGGCTCATCTTACCCCAGTCTCCCCTATGTACTCCATATAATATAAAGATTAGACTCATCTTTTGGGTCATTTTCATCACAGCACCCTGCTGGTTGTAATGAATGAGCATGTTGTTGTGTTTGTGTGAAGGTGTTTCTCTGCTATGGATCAGTGTGAGGACAGAGAGGAGGGAGTCCCTCCCTCTAAAAGCTCTCTGTGTGGGGAACATGACAGCCAGACCAAAGCTCAGAGGTGAGATGAGGATCTCTAACTGTCCATCACTGTTCTCCACTCACATCACTCCACCATCATTATTCACACTCACTGTCACATCTGACACTCAACTACTGAATAATAAGTCACAATAACTCAGAATGAACTACTAACTTTGTGAGTTAACAAAGAGCTCAACCACTGATTAGTCAACTAATCAACTAAGATGAGACAGCATCTTTCATCAGATGACATTTTGATGAACAGGAGAACGTTTCTCATCCACTGTCTTCTTACTGATTTTCATTTTGCTTCTAAAACTTCAGCTGCTGACAGTCTGCTCAAAATTCATCTTTTTAAACTCTTTGATTTGTTGTTTGTTTGTATCAGGATGCAGCAGCAGAGAGCAGACTCTCCTGAACCCAGCTGTGTGTCCATGAAGAGTGACTGGTCTATGCCTCATGGTATTAACTTTAAAGATGGACAACCTGCTGATAAAAGGTAATAATTTAATAATGGTTGGTTGGCTGTTTGGGCTGAATAAACCTCCTGTGTTATGTGGGGCGGAGAAGGTGAACCAGGCACAAACACCAAAGACAGGTTCAATGGAAACAGCTTTAATGCTCAGAAACCAACAGACAGGCTTACAGACGATAAAGGGAAAGCAGTTCAAATAAGGTTGAAACCAGCAGGAACAGGTAACAAGAGGAACAGCATCTCATCATGATACAGTTTGATGGTCTACCTGCTGGGCATTGCTGCCTGACGCATCTCCTCCGGTGCCTTTTAGGCAGGTCTGCTCCTAAGAACACCTCTGAGGGCCTAAGCGGGTCATCAGCTGGGGACCACCAGTCATGGATGTTTCGCTCCTTTAACCCCAGTACATCTCCTGGTGGCGGAGCAATGGCAGGGATCTCCCCCTGCTGATGCCCTAGGTGTTGTCCGGCCCCCAACTCCTATGCTTCCTCCTTAGCCACAGCCAGAAGCTGCCTTTCTCCGCCTCCTCAGCCAGTTCTTTGATGGCTTTCCGATGCCCCCCTCCTGTGCATCCCATGTCACGGAGTAGGCGAGCAGTTGAGGAGTCGACAAATCCCCGACACCCCACGTCGACAGGGCACGTAATGGCCTCCCAGCCTGTCTCCCTGCACTCCGCCGCCAGACCTGCATACTTGGACCGCTTCCGCTCGTTGGCAGCCTACCCTCCTCCCACGGGACAGTGAGCTCCACCAGCAGGACCGTCCTGCGAGCCCCTGACCACACGACTAGGTCCGGCCGGAGCGATGTTTCAACAATCTCCCTTGGGAACTGCAGCTGTTTCCCCAGGTCGACCCCCATGGTCCACTCACTTCCGGGTGAGAGGAGTTTTGCTGTATTTCTCTGCCGGGGGGGGGCAGAGAAATACTGTTCTCTCCAGCCCTCGCGAACAGGATGGGATGTCTCACTGGAGCAGAAGGTCTGCTGTTTGCCTCCTGTCTGCACGACTCTGCCACCTCTGCCAGTTTCCTCAGCACAAGATCGTGTCGCCACCTGTATCGGCCTTGGGACAACGCTGTCCTGCATCCCGACAGGATGTGCTGGAGGCTAACATTGATCTTGTTGCACAGGGGACAGGTTTGTTCGGCACAGAACAATTGGTGGAGGTTTCGGGGACAAGGTAGGGTGTCGTATGTGGATCTGATCAGGAAACTGAGCCTCGCTTGGGGGATCTTACACAGGTCAGACCAAGACATGAGCCTGTCTGTGACTCCTTCCCATGACGTCCAACCTCCTTGCCGGCTCTGAGACACCACCTTGATGTTCAGGCGTTCCTGCTCATTCTTCGCCACTCCTGCCACCACCATGGCTTTTCTGCCTCTCCTTGGATGCCTTCGACCAGAACAAGGGGGTCTCGCCCCTCCCGAGGCCTGTTCGACCCTCCTGGAATCTGCCGACTACCTCAAGGTGCTTCAGCCTGCCGATTGCCATATCGACCTCTTCCTTATATGGGTGCCTGCTGCTCTCACCAGCTGGTAAGTGGATTCCCTCAGTTGCAGCACCATCCGAGCCTTCTCCTGCTTGTATCCCAAGCTGATGGATCGAAGTGGCAGTTGCAGCGTGTTCCTGCCAAAAAGGCCTACATCTGAGAGGCATCTCGGCAGCCCCAGCCACTTCCTGATGAACGGGTTTGCAAACCCGTCTATCTTGCTTGCCACTGAGGAGGGGATGTCGCTCATCTTCAGAGGCCACATCACCCTTGGGTACAGTATGAACAGGTAACTCCATACTTTACTTTTACTTGCCGGGGAGCTGGCTCTGGTTGATCTTAGCCAGGCCGTCTGCAATTTGCTTCCTCAGCGTCTCCCCCATCTGCCTGTCAGAGAGCTCTGCTGTATAGGTTTTGCCCAGGCAACAACGGGATCTCCTCACCGCCTACGACAAAGATGGTATGATCGCTTCTGATCCCTTTCCTGAGTGACAGACTGTGCGATTTGAAGGGTTTGATTACATCACAATCTAGTGTCTAGAATGAAAGAAAATGAGTGAGAGCAGTATATGTAGTGAGGAGCTGATGAGGGAATTACACAGTGGCAGCAGGTGAGCAGGTGGGTTTGAAACTGAAGGCAGGGACAGAAACAGACAGGACAACACAAACAGAGCTTAAACAGGAATCATGACAGTCGCCCCCTCAAGGGACTTCTCCCAAATGTCCCTACAGGCTGAGACTCAGTGAAGCTGGGCAGCAGAGACTCGGTGAAGCTGGGCAGCAGAGACTCGGTGAAGCTGGGCAGCAGTTCTTTGGTGTTAACTACATGCTATTTTCACTTCTTTATTCATATCAGGATGCAGCAGCAGAGAGCAGACTCTCCTGAACCCAGCTGTGTGTCCATGAAGAGTGACTGGTCTATGGGTCAGCCTATTTTCTTTAAAGATGGACAACCTGCTGATGGAACGTGAGAATTTAACATCCAGTAATCAGAGCAGCATTTACAGGAGTTCATTTTGTCATCATGACAGAACATCTTTAATAAGCTGAGTGCAGATATGAGTCATTAAATGTCCTTAAACGTGATGTTTTCTCCACAGAGTTCAGCAGCAGAGCTCAGAGGTTCCCAGTGATCAGTCTGCACTGCAGCATCAAACACAGCTGGACTCCATATTTATGGTGTGTACATGTACAAACACACCTTTTACTATTAACTCATCAACCACAGATGAAATACTAAAGTAGCATTCAGGTCCTAACAGTGTCCATGCTGCTCTGTTTAGACCAGCAGGCCTTCAGACTGACACATGAATCACATGTTGTGTTCTACCAGTTTAAATGAAATGTTCACTTTATCTTTCTGTTCCAGCTGCTGGAGGAGAACATCGTCACTTTTGTAAAGAACGAGCTGAAGAGAGTCCAGAGGGGTCTGAGTCTAGATTACCCAGAATGCTTAGAGAGTCAGAGTGATGATGAGGAGGTGTTGGATGGTGAGGAGGAAGAGCAGAGGAGGAGCAGCAGAGAGGCATTTCTGAAGATCACACTGCACTTCCTGAGGAGAATGAAGCAGGAGGAGCTGGCTGAGCGTCTGCAGAACAGTAAGAGGATTTTAACAGATTTAACATGATGGAGAGGAAATGGAGGCAACATGGGAGAGGTTTATATTTCAAACTCTGCTGTAAATATGCTGCACACATCTGCATCAGATCAGAGGCTGTTTGTCCTCCACCGATGAGCTGAATAAAACTGATGGAGGAGGAAAAACTACACAGACACACTTACATGTTCAGATTTCTAGACTTTCACTCACTGATTTCATTTGTTGTTTGTTCATTCAGGAACTCGTGCTGCAAAGTGTCGACGTAAACTCAAGTCTAACCTGGAGAAGAAGTTCCAGCGTCTGTTTGAGGGGATCGCTAAAGCAGGAAACCCAACCCTTCTGAATCAGATCTACACACCGCTCTACATCACAGAGGGAGGGACTGCAGAGGTCAATGATGAACATGAGATCAGACAGATTGAAACAGCATCCAGGAAACCAGACAGACCAGAAACAACAATCAGACAAGAAGACTTCTTTAAAGCCTCACCTGGAAGAGATGAACCAATCAGAATAGTGATGACAAAGGGAGTGGCTGGCATTGGGAAAACAGTCTTAACACAGAAGTTCACTCTGGACTGGGCTGAAGACAAAGCCAACCAGGACATACACTTCACATTTCCATTCACTTTCAGAGAGCTGAATGTGCTGAAAGAGAAAAGGTACAGCTTGGTGGAACTTGTTCATCACTTCTTTACTGAAACCAAAGAAGCAGGAATCTGCAGGTTTGAAGAGTTCCAGGTTGTGTTCATCTTTGACGGTCTGGATGAGTTTCGACTTCCTCTGGACTTCCACAACACTGAGATCCTGACTGATGTTACAGAGTCCACCTCAGTGGATGTGCTGCTGACAAACCTCATCAGGGGGAAACTGCTTCCCTCTGCTCGCCTCTGGATAACCACACGACCTGCAGCAGCCAATCAGATCCCTCCCGAATGTGTCGGCATGGTGACAGAGGTCAGAGGGTTCACTGACCCACAGAAGGATGAGTACTTCAGGAAGAGATTCAGAGATGAGGAGCAGGCCAGCACCATCATCTCCCACATCAAGACATCACGAAGCCTCCACATCATGTGCCACATCCCAGTCTTCTGCTGGATCACTGCTACAGTTCTGGAGGATGTATTGAAAAGCAGAGAGGGAGGAGAGCTGCCCAAGACCCTGACTGAGATGTACATCCACTTCTTGGTGCTTCAGTCCAAACTGAAGAACATCAAGTATGATGGAGGATCTGAGACAGATCAATACTGGAGTCCAGAGAGCAAGAAGGTGATTGAGTCTCTGGGAAAACTGGCTTTTAAGCAGTTGCAGAAAGGCAACCTGATCTTCTATGAATCAGACCTGACAGAGTGTGGCATCGATATCAGAGCAGCCTCAGTGTGCTCAGGAGTGTTCACACAGGTCTTTAAAGAGGAGAGAGGGCTGTACCAGGACAAGGTGTTCTGCTTCGTCCATCTGAGCCTTCAGGAGTTTCTGGCTGCTCTTCATGTCCATCTGACATTCATCAAGTCTGGAGTCAATCTGCTGGAAGAACAACAAACAACATCCTGGTGGTCTGAAGTGTTCGGAGACAAATCAGCACATTTCTACCAGAGTGCTGTGGACGAGGCCTTAAAGAGTCCAAATGGACACCTGGACTTGTTCCTCCGCTTCCTCCTGGGTCTTTCACTGCAGACCAATCAGACTCTCCTACGTGGTCTGCTGACACAGAGAGGAAGTAGCTCACAAACCAATCAGAAAACAGTCGAGTACATCAAGAAGAAGATCAGTGAGAATGTGTCTGCAGAGAGAAGCATCAATCTGTTCCACTGTCTGAATGAACTGGATGATCGTTCTCTAGTGGAGGAGATCCAACAGTACCTGAGATCAGGAAGTCTCTCCACAGATAAACTGTCTCCTGCTCAGTGGTCAGCTCTGGTCTTCATCTTACTGTCATCAGAAACAGATCTGGACGTGTTTGACCTGAAGAAATACTCTGCTTCAGAGGAGGCTCTTCTGAGGCTGCTGCCAGTGGTCAAAGCCTCCAACAAAGCTCTGTAGGTGCACACAGAACTATCCAGATTAATGTGGTTTCATCTTTGCTCAATGAAGAAAAGTAATGTTTGCAAATCTTTTGTTCTGCTGATTCTTTTCCAGGTTGAGTGGCTGTAACCTCTCAGAGAGAAGCTGTGCAGCTCTGTCCTCAGTTCTCAGCTCCCAGTCCTCTAGTCTGAGAGGTCTGGACCTAAGTAACAATAACCTGCAGGATTCAGGAGTGAAGCAGCTTTCTGCTGGACTACAGAGTCCACACTGTGGACTGGAAACTTTGAGGTCAGGATTCAACAGTTTATAAGAGTTTAACCACCATGCTTTTATTGTCTTTATATGTAAGATCTGTGAATTGACTTATTAAAATTATTTTCCAGGTTGAGTGGCTGTAACCTCTCAGAGAGAAGCTGTGCAGCTCTGTCCTCAGTTCTCAGCTCCCAGTCCTCCAGTCTGAGAGATCTGGACCTGAGTCACAACAACCTGTCGGATTCAGGAGTGAAACAGCTTTCTGCTGGACTGGAGAGTCCACACTGTGGACTGGAAACTTTCAGGTCAGTTTCATTACTGTGTATATAAAGTCATATTTTTGGCTTCTCCTCAGTTTCTAGTTTACATGAGTTTATGATAAAATGATTTAGTGTACTGTCTGAGCTGAAGTGATGTAACATCAAGTATACAGTAAGTAAAACTCCTTCCACACCAACATGTGAGTCAGGATTTATGTTTCTGTCATTTAATCTTCAATAAAGACTCAATGTGCATTAATTCATGAAAGTCTAATATAATGGAAAGAATAACAGAAAATATACAACACAGAATTACTGTCATGTTCTCTACATGCAGGTGAACATAAAAAACAGATCTGCTGCTCAGGAAATGTTTCAGATTTTCTTTACATTTAACTTTTTTCGTATAAAATACAAATTAAATGTTTAATAACCGAATCAAATTAAATTAGAATATGATGGAAGACACTAAATTGCCTAATTAAATGATTGTGATCACACAGTGAACATTGTTGGAATGAAAAATAAGAACTAAGTTAAAACATCAGTACATTTCTCTGAAATCTTCTTTAGATATTCTGTGGAACAATATTTAACTTTAAAGGCATTTCATCTGCCAACATAAATCAGAATGCAGCCTCCAGCAGGAACATGTGCTTTCTTCCTACTACTAACATAAAATGTATCTGCATGACACCAACATACAGCAGGGGGCGCTGAGTGTGAACATAAAGGCCTGAAGGACAAAATACTGTTTATCTCATTAGATGAACTGTTGTGTGTGTTCAGTCTGTCAGCATGTCTGATCACAGAGGAAGGCTGTGCTTCTCTGGCCTCAGCTCTGAGCTCCAACCCCTCCCATCTGAGAGAGCTGGACCTGAGCTACAATCATCCAGGAGACTCAGGAGAGAAGCTTCTGTCTGCTGCACTGGAGGATCCACACTGGAGACTGGACACTCTCAGGTATGGACAGACAGGTGGACACTCTCAGGTATGGACAGACAGATGGACACTCTCAGGTATGGACAGACAGGTGGACACTCTCAGGTATGGACAGACAGATGGACAATCTCAGGTATGGAGAGACAGGTGGACACTCAGGTATGGACAGGTGGACACTCAGGTATGGACAGATGGACACTCTCAGGTATGGACAGACAGATGGACACTCTCAGGTATGGACAGACAGGTGGACACTCTCAGGTATGGACAGACAGATGGACACTCTCAGGTATGGACAGGTGGACACTCTCAGGTATGGACAGACAGGTAGACACTCTCAGGTATGGACAGACAGATGGACACTCTCAGGTATGGACAGGTGGACACTCTCAGGTATGGACAGACAGGTAGACACTCTCAGGTATGGACAGACAGATGGACACTCTCAGGTATGGACAGATGGACACTCTCAGGTATGGACAGACAGGTGGACACTCTCAGGTATGGACAGATGGACAGACAATCTGACTAACTGAGGGACTCTGGTTCATGTTTAATGGTGGATATGAGTGAAGGTGTATGAAGCTGATTGTGTCTTTGTCTCTTCCTCCAGGATGGACCATGGTGGACTGCAGAGACTGAAACCTGGTGTCAGGAAGTGTGAGTGTGTTTTCAGTTTGATTCGTGAGAACTTTGAGAAAAACTGGATGAAATATGTAAAAGATGTGAAAGAAGTTCAAAATGATGGAAAATGTGTTTTGTCAGAAATGGGCGTGGCCTAAACTGACATTTATCTTGAACCAATGAATTCATGAAACAGAAATTTCCTTCTGTTCGTCACAGTTCAGGAGTTAAAAGAGAAATGTTTAATGAATGTCCACATGGTGGCGCTACCTGCTCCAAAATGTCCCTCATGTCTCTCCTGCAGATAAAGTTCATTCATTCATACTGACTTCAGCTGTTTGGAGCATTTGGACAAAAATGTGTTTGTAACAGACGACAGTTTGAGATGGAAATAATCAGACAATCAAATTTAAAAAGAAAGAAAGGAAAGCCAATCTAAAAACTACACAACACACTGTAATGGTGCCTAAACACAGCCGGTAGTACTACTTGAACATAACTTCTCAATGACTCTCTGGTTAAAGTCAGTCACCAGTCTCTTTTCCATTGACAGTATGGCCAGTGCCTCTCCTGGGTCATGATGGTGTTTCTGAGAAAAGATTGAATTCTTTTTATGGTTGAGAAGCACTTCTCAGCTTCCGCTGTGGTCATGGGTGATGAGGATCTTTAGGAAAGTGACAGTCTCTGAGAAGACTTCTTCAACATTGTTCTCTCCATAAACAACTGGAATAGATCCACAGCACCACAACAGGCTCTGAACTCGTCCTGCTGTAGATGAGACTAAACTCTGTCTTCAGCTTGCTTCCATTGAGCATCGGGTCGGCCTTCAAGGTGTTGCTCAGTGCATCCTCAGGAAATGTTCAAACCTGTCCCCCAGTAGCAAGGTGGCACTAACTAGGTAGTTTATAAAGGAGAAGTGTTCCCTGGTGTGTCCCAGTATGGTATCTCTGACCCACAGAGACAGGAATAAAACATTATAATCAGACATGACAAAATGTCCATTTCACTCACATCACCTAAAGTTACCAACAGTTAAAGTAAAGTTACCAATAAGTTAATGTGCTTAAAAAGAGACACCACCATATATATTGTAGTTATTGTGTCATCAACTAGGTGCACTTTTAGCCTTGTGAACTTGAATTAAAAAAAGTTATTAAAAACTCACTTAACACATCTCATAAGTTTAAATAGTTTGTCTAGTTTTAAGATCTGAAAGAGGACAAACTTAGATTACAAGACAAATTGTTAATTTTGTACATTTTTCTGACATGCGTTGAACAAATGTCATTTCCACCACATCTCAATATACAACTGTTATTTAATTATAAATAACTTTACCGCTCTAGAATCTTCTGAGACCTTTTTATTACTATTTTTTTACCAGTTTTTCTATAATGTACAATAATCATACATCTGTCCAATCACAGTAGATTAAAAACATAAAACACCAATTCGCTGCCAATAAAAGTGGGCGTGTCCTGGAAAACTGAAGGAAGCCAATCAGAGAGCAGCCTCAGGACACGTGCTTGTGAAGGGTTTACTTTGGGTTAGATGCAAGAACCACTCGTACGCACAGATTCGTTCTTAAACCATGCGTACGAGTGATTTACGAGGATTTGCCGCATTCATCAATTTCCTCGTATTTGGATTTTCTCTTAGGTACGAACAAAATTTACGAGTGATGCAGACCTGTCGTACCTCTCACGCACAACCAACCTGCAGTCCTCCAAAGCAATAAAACACGACTGTTACTGTCTAATTGTCTAATGGCAATTAGACAATTAGACATCATATACTATAAGAAAGATATGATAATCACTTAATGAACACATAACACCTCCACACGGGTACACTCATCTCCAACTTCTTCTGCCAGCTTGTCCTGCGTTGTCATCCCGGGTGTTAGCAGGTCTGTGCTGACAGCAGTCCGGCAGCAGGTGTAACATCAGCAGTTGAGCTTCAGAATCAACTGACTTGGATTTTCTTTTTAACATCACTGTATGCTGACTACCACTTAACAGAGAAATGAATAATGTCGATCCGCAGGCTGAGCGATTATTATATTGTCTGTATTTTAGAGAACCCTGAGTAATGGGTGTGAACTACAGGGGATTGCACTTCTGAATCCATAATCATGATGACATTACTTATTGTTTGTAAAATAATTAGGCTATTTAGTATAAAGAAGTAGGCTATTTAACAATTTAAATAGATATATCAGTCATTTAAATTGACAATTGAAACTATGATATAATGCAAGCTTACAATATAAATATTAGCTGAAACTACAAAGCGACTTGTCCACAGTTACTTTTCCACAATATAAACTGACTATTTATTAATAACTGTTGCTTATCTTAGTAATAGTTTAACTCCCTGTCTGATGACATAATTCATGTTAAATCATTTTTGTTTTTATTTCTGTAACGGTTCAACAGCTGAGACAGCGTTCACAGCACGGGTTATTTTTCCTCATTCTTTGTCTTTCTCAGGACCTTTAATTCCACTAACACTAAATAATAATCTGTGTTTCTGTTGATCTATTTCTGAGAGCGGGACCTCAGTCTGAGAGCTCGTAAAGTTCTTATTCTTAGTCTTTAGTGCCATTTTCATGAATGGAGCTTCTCCACAACCTGCCGGTCGTCTGACCTTATTTGGTATTTTTGGGGCGTCATTCATGTTAATTTACTATTCTCGGGAACGCGCGTTCATTTAGATCAGGTGGGATTCATCATGTTTACGAAGGTCATTTACGACTGTTTCCTGGTGATACAAGTGTTTGGTGAATCCAACGTGGCTCACTCGTAAATTCCACCTCACGAGAAAAGTACGACAGATTTAAGAAGAAAAATACGAACATATTCTTGCATCTGGCCCAATGACTCTCATTGGAATCAATTTATAATGAATGCTGACAGGTGCTGAGAGACTAACAGCTGCATTTTACAAGCTAATACGTTTTATTTCATAATTTTATGTTATGTTTTTTGTGTTAATGTTTATTTTCAGACATAAACGAACAATTTCAAATCCAAAAGGAAAAAAGCAAATCAACCAAGAATGAAACAAATAAAAGAAGCAAACAATGACATTCTTCTGTCAGTAACTGAGCCTGAAAAGGAGCAGGATGAAGTTTACACTTATTTAATTCCTGCCTCTAATTCACAACTTACATTTCTGTACCTGTGTTCCTGTGTAGTATATAGAAATATATTATCATTAATATTATTATCACTATCATTACGTCTATATCACCATTATTATCTAGTCCTAGTATTACATCTTTATCATCATCATCATCATCATCATCATCATCATCATTGCCACCATTGTCACTTTCATAAATATTATCACCATTAACTCAAAGTAATATAAATAATAGTACACAAAGGACCAAGTCCATTGTCATCCACTCATTTTTGGACACAACCAAATCACATATAATACACATACATATAAATATACATATATAATAATAGCATCTTAATTCCTATACCTACTGAAGATCATTTCTTTGTACCTCTTTATAAAAATCTTAATGTTTGGACATTCCCTCAGTTCCACATTTAGACTGCTGCATAGCCTCACACCACAAACACAAATACAAAAGTTCCTCCTCATCGTTCGCACGCTAACAGTTTAGAAATAAGTCTGACCTCTTAGATTGTAGCCCTCCTCTCTTACACTGAACATGTTTTGGATATTTGCAGGCAGTTGGTTGTTTTTTGCTTCGTACATTGTTTGAGCTATTTGAAATTCCACCAGATCAGCAAACTTCAGTAAATGAGACAGTAAGAATAATGGATTTGAATGATCCCTGTACTCTGCATGATGGATGTTGCAAATTGCTCTTTTCTGAAGAATAAACAATGACTGTACATTAGATTTGTAATTATTGGCCCAAACTTCAGCGCAGTAACTTAAGTATGGTGAGACCAGTGAACAGTACAAAATGTGAAGCGCTTTATAATCCAGGACCTGTTTGGCTTCACTTAATACTGCAATGCTCCTTTTGGGATGTATATGTTTAATGTTTGCCTTCCAACAAAGCTTTTCATCAATTATGACCCCAACAAATCTATTTTCAGTAACCTGTTCAATATTCACACCATCTATCTGTATTTTTACTTGTTTGTTTCTTCTGCAGTGAAACAACATTACTTTAGTTTTATTCAAATTTAGTGACAATTTATTTTTTATCAAACCAGGTTTTTAGTTTGATCATTTCCATGGTTACCATATCTTGTAGTTAATCATCACCCGAACAACAACTATGAGTGTGATCCGCAGAAAGAACAAGCTTCAATACCTTTGATATGTGACATATGTCATAAAACATGTTGGTCCCAATACTGACCCCTGTGGGACCGCAGGTCCAAACATTTAGAGCAACTGTCACCTAACCTCACAAACTGCTGTCTGTTACTTTAATAACTTTGAATCCAAACCAAGACTTCTCCCCTAATCCCATAACGTTCCTATGTATTTAATAAGAGGATAACTCATTTTCTGAGATCCATTTTTAATAATACTGTTCAGAAAGCTCCATATTTCCTTCATATTGCCTGTTTGTTTCTAATAGTGTCCTATAGTACTCCTTCTTTCTTGCCCTCAACATGTTAGTTCACTTATTTTTATACTTCTTATATTTATTTTCTGACTTTTGAGTTTTATATGTTATGAACTCTCATTTATTAAACCCTTAGTTAGCCATGGACATTCAGCATGTTTTATTTGTTTAGTATATTGTTTTATTGGACAGTTTATATTATATAATGACCTGAACTGTTGAATTTACATTCAGACAAACATCAGACGCAGCTGGAATCAAGTTTCACTTTGAAAAACATTCTCATCTAAAGGTCCACTTACTCTGTATGTCCAAAGCTTTCAGTCACATCTCATGGTCTTCCTCAGTGATGGAGGGTCTCAGTTGTCATGGAGATGGTTTAAGTTTGAATGGTTTCAGTAAAGTAGTTAATAAATCAACAGATGATAAACTGCAGCTGTATTGTGTCTCGTTCTCTCCATCAGATGCCTGTGAACTGGAACTGGATCCAAACACAATGTACAGAAACCTCAAACTGTCTGATAACAACAGGAAGGTGACACATGTGTATGAGGATCAGTCATATCCTGATCATCCAGACAGATTTGACTCCTGTTATCAGCTGCTGTGTAGAAATGTTCTGACTGGTCGCTGTTACTGGGAGGTCGAGAGGAGAGGAACAGTTGATATATCAGTGAGTTACAGAAGAATCAGAAGGAAAGGAGACAGTGATGACTGTTTGTTTGGATGGAACGATCAGTCCTGGAGACTGAGGTGCTCTGATGATGGTTACTCTGTCTGTCACAATAACAACTATACACCCATCTCCTCCTCCTCCTCCTCCTCCTCCTCCTCCTCCTCCTCTGTCTCTAACAGAGTAGCAGTGTATGTGGACTGTCCTGTTGGCACTCTGTCCTTCTACAGAGTCTCCTCTGACTCACTGATCCACCTCCACACCTTCAACACCACATTCACTGAACCTCTGTATGCTGGGTTTACAGTCGGCTATGGTTCCTCAGTGTCTCTGTAGGAGGAGCAGAGAGGAGCAGAGAGGAGCAGAGAAGAGCAGAGAGGAGTAAAGAGGAGCAGTGAGGAGCAGTGAGGAGCAAAGAGGAGTAAAGAGGAGCAGAGAGGAGCAGAGAGGAGTAAAGAGGAGCAGTGAGGAGCAGAGAGTAGCAGTGAGGAGCAGTGAGGAGTAAAGAGGAGCATTGAGGAGCAGAGAGTAGCAGTGAGGAGCAGAGAGGAGTAAAGAGGAGCAGAGAGGAGCAGTGAGGAGTAAAGAGGAGCAGTGAGGAGTAAAGAGGAGCAGAGGAGTAAAGAGGAGCATTGAGGAGCAGAGAGTAGCAGTGAGGAGCAGAGAGGAGTAAAGAGGAGCAGTGAGGAGTAAAGAGGAGCAGTGAGGAGTAAAGAGGAGCAAATAGGATCAAAGAGGTGCAGAGAGGAGTAAAGAGGAGTAAAGAGGAGCAAAGAGGAGCAGAGAGGAGCAGTGAGGAGCAGAGAGGAGCAGTGAGGAGCAGTGAGGAGCAGAGAGGAGCAGTGAGGGGTAGTGAGGAGCAGTGAGGAGTAAAGAGGAGCAGAGAGGAGTAAAGAGGAGCAGTGAGGAAAAAAGAGGAGCAGTGAGGAGTAAAGAGGAGCAGTGAGGAGCAGAGAGTAGGAGTGAGGAGCAGAGAGGAGTAGAGAGGAGCAGAGAGGAGTAAAGAGGACCAGTGAGGAGCAGAGAGGAGTAAAAAAGGAGCAGTGAGGAGCAGAGAGGAGCAGTGAGGAGTAAAGAGGAGCAGTGAGGAGCAGAGATGAGCAGTGAGGAGCAGTGAGGAGTAAAGAGGAGAAGTGAGGAGCAGAGAGGAGCAGTGAGGAGCAGTGAGGAGTAAAGAGGAGAAGTGAGGAGCAGAGAGGAGCAGTGAGGAGTAAATAGGAGCAGTGAGGAGCAGTGAGGAGCAGAGAGGAGTAAAAAAGGAGCAGTGAGGAGCAGAGAGGAGCAGTGAGGAGTAAAGAGGAGCAGTGAGGAGCAGAGATGAGCAGTGAGGAGCAGTGAGGAGTAAAGAGGAGAAGTGAGGAGCAGAGAGGAGCAGTGAGGAGTAAATAGGAGCAGTGAGGAGCAGTGAGGAGCAGAGAGGAGCAGTGAGGAGCAGAGAGGAGTAAAGAGGAGCAGAGAGGAACAGTGAGGAGCAGAGAGGAGTAAAGAGGAGCAGAGAGGAGTAAAGAGGAGCAGAGAGGGACAGTGAGGAGCAGAGAGGAGCAAAGAGGAGCAGTGAGGAGCAGAGAGGAGCAGTAACTCTATTTCCTTTCTACAGACGTGATGATGATGCCTCCTACCTGTTGGACAGTCATAACACACTGATAATATGTTGTTTAACACATTTGATTTGAATCAGAAATGTACTTTTTTTAACTTTCTATCATATCAATCACAGAGAATAATTTTCCTGTTAAACATTTTCTAATAAAACAGTTTTTGTATTTCTTGTCCAGAATTAAATTTCCTTGTACTGATAGTCGGGACAGTTGCTGTATAATTTGTTGTGTTTCATACTGAACTGTAATAAGGGGAAGTACTGTTGGAGACAACAAATGATTTTAATATTTTTTAGATGAGATTTGACTATGGGGCCTTGTAGGAGTGCAGTAGCGTACTGTGTACCATGTGACCCATCGAACAGAACTGTGATTAACCCAAAAGGGGTTGCTAGGATACTCAGGGGGTCAAAGCCAGCGGGCCAGATGGTTTATCTGCCCTTCTCCTTAAAACTGCTGCGTTAACTCCAGCATGGAGCCTTCTATTTCAGCTTTCTGTTGACAAGCACACTGTCCCAAAAGATTGGAAGAAAGCAATTGTAGGAGCCATTATTTGTCTGCTTATTTTCAGTCTGTTTGTTTTTTTATTTTCAAGTTGTCACTGGGTGGCAGTGCAGATTAGGGTGGTGGTTTGGGTCCGTGTCATGATGGGTGCAATTAGTATTTAGGCTCAGGTGTACTGGGCAGCCAATTAATGCATGGGTGACGGGGAGACCGCACGGTTTTTACCGCTCCCTAAGACACCGTTCTCTAGCAGCCCGAACCATCACGATTAGTCAGATCACTCCATAAACCTTTTTACCATGATGTAAACCTGCTTTGAATGTGACGGTAATAAATGGGAACCTCACCCGACCGTGGACGTCGCTGTGGACATTCATTCATTCCTCCATTCATTCAACCAGCTAAGTGTGTTAAAAACAAGTCCCATCCCGCACCCAGCAGAGTGGCTGATTGGTTGCCAGGATAGTCGCTACAGCAATTATTATCCCAGTCCTTAAGAAGTCTTGTCCAAAGGACCAAAATTACTTTAGACCTGTTGCTTTAAAGTCCCTGTAAAGTAAGAATAAATATGTGTTCTGAGTTTGACATACCACAGAAAAGTATGTTGTTAACCACCCTGCCAAATTTGAATGATTAAAAAAATGGCCAAATATATGAAATTAGGCTTCAAAGTTGTGTAAAAGTCTGCCTCTGTCTCTTCTCTGCTGAAGCCACGCCCCCTATCGAGTGTCACCTGTCAATCAAAGTCACCACCTCTACCAGAAACATGGACGCTTGGTCTGAGAGCTTTCTGCCGCTAGCTCAGCTGCTAACTCAGCTGCTAACTGGCTACCTGTAGACTGTAGTAGTAGTATGTGCTGAATGTATTTATACCTCTACAGCAGCAGGGGCGGGTTTATGCTAATCATTGATTTTCAGACCCGCCCATTAAATCCAGACACAGAAATGTTGAAACACAGTTTGTGAGGCCTAGCTCCACAATTCAAATCTAAATGGTTGAAATGCTTTTTACACCTTTTTTATAAATACATTTATGACCTATTTAATGTGTTTAGAAGAAAATGTCTGAATTCACTTTACACAGTCTTTAACATCTACAGTTATGAAAGCCTTTGAGCGTATAATGGTAGGGAATCTAAGACGAGAGGTACAACACCTCTTGGATACTCACCAGAACACCACAACACATCTCTTACTAAAACACCTTGAAAACTCAAAGGCTTATGCTAGACTGTTATTTATGGATATCACCTCTGCTTTTAACACAATTCTCCCCCAGATTCTTTAAAAAAAGCTGAAACGTATGGAGGTCAACCCCTATGTTATCAAGTTTCTTTCCTCATCGGTAGGCAGCAGCAAGTTAGAGTTAACTCCACTCTCTCTCACACACAGGACATAAGCATAGGGGTGTTAAGCTCCCCCATCCTTTTCACATTATACACTAATAACTGTAGAAGCCAGCACAGTGATAACTACAAAACAGCCTTACTCAGCCTTTTGTTTGCACAATCAGACACCACCATGTATCATTCAGAGATGCAACGTTTAGTGTCATGGTGTGACGGTCACAACCTCGTCTTAAATGTGACAAAGGCTAAAGAGATGGTTTGGGAGATCATAGCTCGGTGTGTATTAAGGGCCAGAATGTTGAACAAGTCTCAGTTTAAGTACTTGGGTATTCACTTTGATTTTCAGTTACAGTGTGTCTGTCATGTGGATGATGTTTGTTCAAGGATTTGTCAACGCCTGCACTTCTTGAGAAGACTTATGGTCTATGGTGTGGATAAAAACATCATGCTGCTGTTTTATAGAGCTTCAGTTGAGTCCATCATTCACTATAGGATCACTCCATGGTTCTGCAACTTGACCGTAAGACTCAGAGCACAACTCCAGAACCTTGTTAACCCTTGAACAGGCAAGAGTGGAAAATGAGATGTAAAAACTAAAATCCTAGTTATCTCATGTGCACCTAAGTAAAACATTTCCACAAATCTACTTTTATAATATTTTGTATATTTTGGATTTTTATGAGTTGTATCTCCTCCAAAATACATCGTCCCTATTAAGGTATAAAAATGGTCATAATGGTAAACAACTGAATGCTTTATTTGATAAAGACAAATGATACATTCTTGCTTTCTCTGCTCATTAATATCACACATACTAGTTTTGTAAACTGAGTTTTATTATTTATATCAAAGTATAAACCAACCACAAGCTTCAATTCTACCAATCTAGTTGTCCCAATTCAAGGCACATACAATTGAATAACCACCTTAACCAATCGTGCTCCGATAAAGGTGTTAAAGAGTCTGTATCTCCTGGTGCACGCTGCCTGTTTAAGGGTTAAAAGGGCAGAAAAATAATGGGCACTTACCCCCCATCCTCTTTACATGAGATTTTTGAGTTGTCACCAGGCGGGGAGTTCTGGTCCTCTGAAATGAGGCCAACGCGGAAGTAATTTAAAACTGCATTCTATCAAAAGGCCACCAGGGGGCGACCGTTTTGGTGTCAAAAGGACTTCCGTCTCTATACAAGTCAATGGAGAATTCACCAACTTCTCACTTGATTTCTAACCTCAGTAAACGTTTTCAAAATGTGTTTATGGTCTCAATCGCTAGTTTAAAGCCTTCTTCAATGCAGTATGATGTTCATTTGGGACATTTTGGCCTCCCTGATTTTATATGTGATGATAAAGCAGGGTATGCATTAGGGCGTGGCTACGTCGTGATTGACAGGTTGATTGGTTAACAGGTTCAGGAGGGCGCCTCATGCTCCTCCTGAACCTGTGAACCAATCAACCTGTCGCCACCTGGTGGCCTTTTGATAGAATGCAGTTTAAAGTTACTTCGGCGTTGGCCTCATTTCAGAGGACCAGAACTCCCCGCCTGATAATGACACAGGAAGCTTATTAACATCAAAACCAGTAATAAGCAGAGACTGAATGTTACTGTACAACTGTATGTGTGGCTAATAAAAAACAACGTTTAGTTTGTATGGTTTGATGAGAGAATGTTTAAAATTATAAAGATAAATATATTTAAACGTCTCCCGCCTTTTTGTACCGGCAGCTCCGCGGACACCTCTGTTTACCATAATTTCCCGGCATGCCTTTCTCAGGTCCTTTTCCGCCATTTTCGCCCCACAGAGGAAGGTGAGTTTCCAACATGTCGCCAAAAAAACTGCAAATATCTGTTTTAATTCTGCGGTAATCCCGCTCCATCTTCCCGCCGCGGCTCCACCGGGCCCCGGTACGCTCTCCTGCCGGTTGCCGTGGCTGTGCGGCCCGGGATGCCGGAGATCCAGACCGGATGGAGCTGAGAGCGGCTCGCCGAGCGGAGAGTAGCCGAGGGGGAGACGCTGCATGTCGGGGAGAGTCTCAGCGGAGAGCCACTGTTTGAACCGTGTCTGCCCGGTGTTAGAACCGGAGGTTACCCGGTGTTACCCGGTGTTATTACCGGAGGTTTCCCGGTGTTAGAACCCTTCCTGCATTATTACCGGAGGTTTCCCGGTGTTAGAACCCATCCTGCTTTATTACCGGAGGGTTCCCGGTGTTAGAACCACGTCTGCATTATTACCGGAGGGTTCCCGGTGTTAGAACATTCCTGCATTATTACCGGAGGTTTCCCGGTGTTAGAACCCATCCTGCTTTATTACCGGAGGTTTCCCGGTGTTAGAACCCATCCTGCTTTATTACCGGAGGTTTCCCGGTGTTAGAACCCTGTCTGCTTTATTACCGGAGGTTTCCCGGTGTTAGAACCCTGTCTGCTTTATTAGCGGAGGTTTCCCGGTGTTAGAACCCATCCTGCTTTATTACCGGAGGTTTCCCGGTGTTAGAACCCATCCTGCTGTATTACCGGAGGTTTCCCGGTGTTAGAACCCTGTCTGCTTTATTACCGGAGGTTTCCCGGTGTTAGAACCCATCCTGCTTTATTACCGGAGGTTTCCCGGTGTTAGAACCCATCCTGCGTGATTACCGGAGGTTTCCCGGTGTTAGAACCCATCCTGTGTGATTACCGGAGGTTTCCCGGTGTTAGAACCCATCCTGTGTGATTACCGGAGGTTTCCCGGTGTTAGAACCCATCCTGCTGTATTACCGGAGGTTTCCCGGTGTTAAAACCCTGTCTGCTTTATTACCGGAGGTTTCCCGGTGTTAGAACCCATCCTGCGTGATTACCGGAGGTTTCCCGGTGTTAGAACCCATCCTGCGTGATTACCGGAGGTTTCCCGGTGTTAGAACCCATCCTGCTGTATTACCGGAGGTTTCCTGGTGTTAGAACCCTTCCTGCTTTATTACCGGAGTTATAAGTTTGTTTATTTCTCCGTGGGGACGAAGTTCATCATTAAACTGTTTCAGAGAACTAAAAACGTAAAAACTCCTAAAACAAACTAACACATAATAAACAGTTCATGTTGCTTCCAGTAGTTGAGCTTGTTTATTTCCTGTTATCAGCTGAGTGAAGATCAGACAGATGTTTGCAGCATCAGTCTTACTGTGATCGGTTATAAAGGACGGCAGCAGATATCCAGACATTAGGGTTAAAGTGCAGGATGGACAGAGACATAAATACATGAATAAAGTAAAGCAGAAGTTACTCAGTGTTAGACGCTGCTGTTCTCATTAAATAAACCCACCGTGCTCTGTCTGTATATATTATGTATTATTATATAATCTTAATTTATCTCTGTAGTGAACCAGAATGAAGCATCAGACTCAAACACTGAAGAGACTGTTAGAGGATTTAATTCAGTGAAGCTCAAAGTGATGAATGTTTATTACTGAGGTTACATAAGTGGTGGGGGGGTACTTGGGTGCTTTACATTGAATGGTGTTAATATGTTGACCTCCATGTATGTTAATGGACAAAATATTAGGAACACCTTTCAATATAAAGCACCTTAATGCACCACAATCACTCAATAATGACCATAAAGCAGAATAAATAGAGTTAAGTAGTTATATTCAGCAGCATTTTACACATTGCACCAATATCAGCTGTTTAGCCGGTTAGCCTGAAACTTGTTGCTATAGTAACAGCATGGTTACCTGTCTGATGACATCACAAGGCGCTGTTTGCATCAGCTGAGCAGGTTTCTGCCTCAGATGATGTTTTAACCAGCGGTCTGTGTTTGTTTCCTTAAAGCTGCCGGTGTGTTCAGGGTCAAAGTCAGACTGTGGGACAAAGCAGCTCCGGTGTTTCGGTTTAACTTAATAATTTTTTTGTCTTTAATATGTAAATGTGTGCAGGTTTCCCAGCGTTATATAACTGTTGGATTTATGGCTGAGATTCTCCATCAGACACAGAATAATGAACTCTGTTGTTGGAGGATCAGCGTCCAGATGTTCACTGAGGCTGAAACACAGAACAGCTGTTAGAA